>NW_006239141.1:855829-857956 GCF_000226075.1 Solanum tuberosum | reverse complement strand
CCTGCGTGGGTGCGAGTTTAGGGGTCATCGCGTGATTTTAGTGTTAGATCTGGTTTTGATGCAGAGGTGATAGGCTTGTGGAAAGTAAGTGTGATCAGACATGAAATTCTCATCGAGACGAGTGAGTAAGGTTGTGGCCAATGGATGTGTTTTGAGTTTATGGTATTGGAAGATGAACATTTATTAAGAGACTTCAGGAACGTCTTATTTCTTCGGTCATTTATTCAACAACGAGAATGGTGCTTGTGTGACTTATACGACGGAAGTGGCTAGACAATGAAGAATGGTGTAAGTAAGAGAATGACTATGTTGAGAGTGCTGCGACTTTGGAAACTACAGTTTGTGAAGTTCGTCATAAGGGAATGGATTGCGTAGTAAATTATAATGATGAAGTTGCACCAACCAAAATTAGAAGTTCTACGGTGGTTTTATAGTGTGGGTGTATATCATTACAAGGTCATTGTACGGCGACTACGACGGTACTCGTGTTATCTTGGTTAGGGTTATGGGCTATGTTGCTTCTGCCATCGATCGGGCTTACGAAATTGTGCATATCATTTTCGGCCGGAGACTGAAGTGCTTTGGTAATGTTTTGCAACTATTTAATGAGTGTAAATGAACAGGTTGTTTGAGTACGACCTTTTCAATGGATCTGATGTCTTCTAGTGGTGGATTTAGCGGTTGTTCATGATGTGGTACTAGTGATATATGGAAGCGGAGAAATCTGAGTTGTCAGCTGTTTCACCTAATCGGGTCAGAAGGTTGATGTTGCATTCTCGATTGAGAAATCAAGTGGTTGCTACTATGAACGCTTGAGTTAAGCATTAATTATAAGGAAAGTTATAGTGGTGGATCGAGTGAATCGATCCTGTCTTGTTTCTAGGACGAGGTACGACCCTTGATTGGTCATGATTATATTGGGAACTAATGACTTCATGATGAGTCAAAAGAAATGGGCAACAATAAGCCATGGATGAAGAAAGTTTTAACAAGTATACTCGTGTAAAGGCAACTAAGGATTTTAGCGAGAAGGTACGATTAAAAAGGAATCGGGTTGGTTTTGTCAACATGTGGGTTGGCAAGGTAAAAAATGATTGGTTGTATCAACTTTTTAGCCATTGGAAGGACTTTTGCATGGTTTGAGTTGTAGCAGTTAAATACTTGTGATTGTAGAAGAGTTCGATGAAGTTTCATTTGAGAAGTTTGACTTAAGGTAAAAGGTAATATGCGGTGGATGTTTGGCCAAGAAACTATAATGATAAATGATTTACGGGAAGAACAAGAGTCTTGCGCGATGGATATAAGTTAAGAGATGTGAAGGAATAAGACATCACGTGTAGATCCTTAGTTTGAAGTTGAGGATTGTGTAAATTTCTGCTTTCATGTTAGATATGACAATGCAAGGTGGACTGGTTCAGCACAAATGTATGATGTGTTATCAGCTACTTTCTGAACACTTGGTATTGGTGGTAAACGTTGATGTATGAGGAATTCTGCAGTTTTTGAATTGGTTTGAATTGTTCAGCTTATGGTAGGTGGCTTACGAGTGTCCAACCGGAAGGACTTAAGCTCTACATGGTTATTGAGGATTTTGAACTGGGTTGATAACTCTATTTATGGAATTATCCAGACTGTTGTAACGCGTTACATAGATCCTTGATGGTAAATAGAGGTTGTGTGCTCATAGTATACGGAATTATTGGAGTGACCAAGAACTGCTTCAAGTTTCGGCATGAGATATATGATGGTTTGAATAATAGTTGAAGCTGGGTAAGTAAAGGATCGCGTGTAATCGATATTGGTCGTGATTCAATAGTTCTATCTCAATGAAAAGGTACTATGACATTTAGCCGATTCAGAGATAGTGGGTTCGATGTGGTATTGGGGTGGTGGAAGGTTTTCGGAAGTTCTACAAATGTCTTCTTGCTTTTGGAAAGGTATAGAGAGGCTACCGTATGTGGCTACAGTTTTTGGCTACTTTGGTATTTATCTTGCCCCTGTATGCATGGTTCAACTAGGTGTGGTTCGATGTTTAGGTGGCCCGTGGGCCTAGTTCTTCCGTTGCTGGAGTTGTCTACAATTACGGATCCTACTTCAGTGTTTTGGTGGCATCCTTAGAGGTTTTAT
>NW_006239141.1:831968-854368 GCF_000226075.1 Solanum tuberosum | reverse complement strand
GGTTCGTGTGTTGTGAGAGCTTGGTGACTGATTTAGGTTCATCCTTGATTTTTCTGTGGTTACTGATTCCGAAATTTCTCTCGTGGTTACATGATTAGGGGTTTGTCATGGTAAATATGTTGTGGTTTTGAGATCTTAGATTCAGATTCAGTTTTTGAGTTAGTCGGTGGTTTGAAATAACCCTTTGAGGGTTAAGTTGTCAAGATTGATTTGGGAATCCTTTTTATGGATTTTTGGGATGTGACACCTTCCTTGCTTGTAGGGGCGGCTCTGCCTTATAAAAATTAAGGCATCTGCCTTAGGCCCCCCAATTTTGGAAGGCCTCAAATTTTTACCAAGAACAAATTATGTGTTATTTTTTTATTAAAAAAAACAATTATTTATAATAAAAAGTATATAGTATATATTTTTTATTACATTTCTTGCTAGCATTTACATTATTTATTTTTTAAAACTCATTTTTGCTTAAAGTTTATCAACTTATTACTTATAGAATTGTGTTAACAATTCATATAATGATTGCTTCAATAAAATAATAATTTTCAACGTTGAATTGATAAATTCTTACCTAAAACTAATAATTATAAATAAAAATAAGTACTCGAAAAAATCATCTATAAAAAAAATTAGGTAATAATTTGCATCTAAATAGTTAGAAAAATAAATTTTAAAATAAATATGTATGAAATTTGTTAGGCGTCAATTGAAATTTCGCTTTAGGCCCCTAATTACGTTGAGCCGCCCCTGCTTGCTTGCATACAACATCCATGGACAACCATTTTTACACTTAACTCTTAATCTAGTACTCTCATTCACATATCAACTCCTTTTTTTATAACATATTTTGTAACTGCCTCTCTAAATTCCTTTACACTTTCAAATATCAAACCACACTGTCATATTACAATATCACAAGTAGAATCATATATCACTCTATTACTCTTCTTTCTCCCCCTTAAACTCCCTCCTTCAAATTCATCATCAGAAACAGGTACTTCTTCATCACTTTGAAAACTATCACAATCAAAACTGTCATAGTATGGCTCATCCTCTGTTAGCTTATCTTTGAAATTCTTTTTGCCTTTTTCAATATCTTCATACCCTTCATCAAGTCCAACTTCACCTAAAAAAAAAGCCTTTTGTTTTTTCCTTTTTCTTTCTTCTCCTACTTCCTCTAAACTTTCTCACATCTTCCTTAACAATCTTTCACTCCTCATGCACATCACTTTCATAGTCAATAGACTGGTCAGAACAAATAGAATCATTGTCTATATCTTCCTCTGCATTTTCTTGGGCACTTGGTTCAACTTTTTCTTGAATAGAAGGTCCAGTTCCTTGTTGGACATTAGATTCAACTTCTTCTTCATTATCAATACAATCTATTGAAGAATAACCATCATCAGTTTCTTGTTGGACACCTACAACCCCATCATTCTCAACTCTTTCACTAAATGGAAAGGAAGAAGAGGAACATAACCCTAGATTTGGGTTTTTTGGTTGTGCAGTTAAAGAATCATCAGATTCCCCATGTGCATTAAAAGACTCACCCACTTGACTTAAAGATTGACTAATTTGACCTTCAGTGGGACCCACGTCCTCCAGAATAGTGTCATGACGCACATAAATATCTATTGTGTCCCCATCATGCATAAATAATGCAATGTTACAAATGTCCATGTCATTTTTCAATTCCACCAGATCACCCCCTAGAGATGGAACTGCATAAGTTTTTTCTAACTTACTAATCCCAAAAGACTTAGCATAATTTGCAAGTTCAAGAATTGACAAATGATCTTCATCCACATTCTCTACATATTCAGTCCTACCCCCATCATATACTGAACCTACCTCACTCACCAAGATACCCCCAAATTTGAACCTTAAATTGAGATACTTAGTAGCCATAATGTCAACCTATAACCACAATAATAATCAATATATTGTACAAGGCAACAACAACAAAACATATGCAACAACAGCAAAACAGAGGTAACAACACCAAAACAGAGACAACAACAGAAAAACAGAGGCAACAAAACCAAATTTTACTCATAAGCATACAATTATACAAGGAAATTATAATATTTAACAATACAAAAACATAATAGATGAATTGGAACCCTAAAACCCTAAAATATTGATTTTACTCAACAGCATACAAATATACATAAGGAAATTGCAAAAAACCCCAACAGTTAACAATACCAAAATAGAATATTGAAATCAAAATCCTAGAATCTTAATTTTACTAAAAAACCCTAATTTTTTTTAACTAATTACCAGAAACCCTAATACTCATGCATACATAAGCTAAACAAGTTCATACTAATACATTCATTAAGTGAAAATTCTGGTTGAAAACTATCAAACCCCTAATTGGAAGATCAATCGGAAACTCAATCGAAAATATGGCAAAACCCTAGTCGAATTATGGCGAAACGAAAAATAGGGCAAACTTTAAATGAAAAAGTAAAGGAAACAAACAATAACACTTACTTGGTAAGAATTTCAGACAAATTTGAAATTTAATCGACCAACTTCATGTCTAAGAAGACCCAAATCCAAAAAGAGTTCCGCGAAATATGCCCTTTACTCCGTCGATTACACTTCTTAGAGAGCCAAAAGCTTTGAAATCTGCAAGAACTTCACGTTGTCGATTACACTTCTTAGAGCTTAGTGAGAAGTTTTGAGCTTAGTGAGAAGCTTAGTCCGGAAGTTTTAGGTGAGAAGGTTTGATATTTATTTTTGCCATATTTATTTGTCTAGGTGGCTAATATTTATCCAGCTGAAAATCCACATCACCACTTTTGTCAACCTGTCACGCGCGTGTAGTCACGATTGGAGCAGGTGGACAATAAAGGTGAACGCAATGGGGGGGAGGTGGGTTATTAAAACGGAATATAGTTTAGATGTACACTGAATAAAAAGCTTCGAGTCCAGGAAGGTAATGAGCACTTTTGCCTTTCAAAAAAGTAAGATCTTTGATTAAATTTTTGCGAGAAAATAAATTTCTTTGGAAAATAACAAAAATTATTTTATAGAAGCTAAAAAAGTAGAAAGATATTTT
This sequence comes from Solanum tuberosum, assembly GCF_000226075.1. Taxonomy (NCBI): domain Eukaryota; kingdom Viridiplantae; phylum Streptophyta; class Magnoliopsida; order Solanales; family Solanaceae; genus Solanum; species Solanum tuberosum. The sequence continues at coordinate 851,301 of NW_006239141.1, read as the reverse complement.
TGAGAAAAAAATGCACTTGTAAGTATTTTTAAAAGTTTGGCCAAACTAATGATTACTCAATTATTTTTTAGATTTTGGTTAAACAAAAATTACTTTTCACAAAAGTAATTTTAAAAAAAAAGATTTTTACTAAAGGCACTTTTCAAAATAAAATGATTTTAGAGTCTAGTCAAATATCAATTGTTTCTATGATACCTTTTGAAAAACACTTTTAAGAAAAATACACTTAAAACAATTTAAATTGTTTGATTAAATACTAATTGCACTTGAAAAATGGTTTTCAATGTTATTGGTCAAACACAAATTGTTTCTCACTAAAAGTATTTTTTGAAAAATACAAATTGTTTCTCGCTAGAAATACTTTTAAAATTTATTAGTTAAATGCAGTCAATCATATGGGTTCGACATCCAATTATTTACAATCACTATATAACTTGTACCATGTACACTTACGTGTGTAGTTTGGATGCAACAATGGTTCTATTGAGAGGTTGAAGGCAAGGTTAGTGGTGAGATAAGAAATTCAAAGAGAGGGGATAGATTTGGTGACGTTTTCTACTTCGAGTTTATAAAAGTACTTTCATTGATTGTCAATTCTTGACTTAGTTCGTCCACCTAATAATTGTACTACTTCATTATTACTTTCACCCGCTCCCAAATTTGTTCTCGGAAAAGTATTTCAACATATATTTTCCATATTTTAATGCAATATGAATTTCTTTTTTATGATGTATACATTTCTATTTTTAAAAAGTAGGAACAAATAAATTTGTTTGAAAAAAAATGTTGTAAAAATATTTTTTTAGTACTTTAATAGAGCAAATAGTCAAATACTTCATGTCCCGCATGGATGTATGTTACTTGAAGATTATAATATTGCAAATTGTACAGGATGAAAATTTAAAGGAAAGAAATCCAAGACGCAATGAAGGAGCTCGAGCAGATATATAAAATATCTTCCATGAAAACATTTTCCTTGGTAACGAACACACCCATAGGCTTCAATTAAATATGGATGAACGAGCATCTCCAGAGAGGTACTCTATCAAATCTTTCAAAACAACATAAAATGCAAGATGTCATGAGAACATAACATATTTCCCCAAAAAGAGTATACGAGCAATAACTCTTTTAAGGACAATCGATTCTTCTCGCCTTAAAGGCGTTCTCAGTCTATTTTCTTTCATAGCATGCATAGACACACTCCAAAATGTTAAATGTAGCCATAATCTAATATCTTTTCATGAATCAATGATCACTGAAGACTCTAAAATGGAAAACTCTAATAGCTCTTACAAGCAATTTTAAGTTCAGCATTATCCTGGTCCTGAGTCTCATTTCCTCTCTTTATTAGAGCTAGGCTCTCCTTGTAATTGAAAACATAAGAGGCAATAAGCCTCAGCTGATTTCCAAGATCTGTAACTTGACTTGTTGTAGGGTCATATAGCACCAGCTGTGAAGTTTCTGTCAGTTCAAAAATAATCTTTATCATTCTCCCAAATATCGTTAGGCAAATGAGCAACATCTATACGAGGTTGAACAGTAAACACTTTGGACCAACTTCCCTCTTGTTTCATTTCATATATGGATGTCATAGACTTATCACTGACTAACATTGCAAGCGAGTCTCCACGCAATGTCAGCCTCCTCCAGCGTTCACCTGGAATATCTGGGCCTTGCATCTCCCCAAACTGTTCGCTGCCCATGGCAAATGACTGAATCTTGTATATATTATCAAGGCTCCTACAACTCCAATAATAAACCCCGTTCAGATATATGACGAAATAGAGAGAACCTGACGTAAAACTGGAAGGAAATTCTAGGTTCTTCCATGAGTTATCGCATGAGGAATAGACACAGACATAGACATGAGGGTAACCGCCCTGTTCCTGTCCCTGTCCTCGTCCCTGATTATCAAAGAATACTCGAATCCAAACAACTATATAATCCTGAGTCAACAGGTCAAACCCCAATCCAAATTGATGATCATAGTCACAGAAGAAGTGCTTAATCTCAAAAGGCTCAGGAGGCAGAGGCCAGAACTCTCTGGTGGCAGGATTCCACAAACTCAAGCGGACACCGTATTCACAAAATACTTCCTGCAGTAAGAATAAGCCATTAACTGGGCCAGCAACACACTTGAAATAATCGGTCCTCGGAAGATGAAGGAGAATTTTTTGCTCAGGGGTCACACCCGGAACTATTTTTTCAGGGAGCAAGGAGACTACAACAGACTTTACGAGGGTGTGTTCTTCCTTTTCTAATTTCAAGTTGCAAATGAGGAGACGGGCACGATTGTTCTTGTGATGAAAATGCTTCTCTATGAAACTTTCACTTTTGATGAGAGCATACCAGTGCTTGCACACACATTTGAAACGCAAGAGTGGTTCCACTGGCAACATCAATAAAATATCAACCACAAGATCTTCTGGTAAAGGACAATAACAATCCATACTGGTAGTCCTTTGCTCCCCAATCTTTTACCTGGAAATATACACAGATCTCTCGTTTAGAATGACACAACTTACAAACATATTTCAAAGAGAACAGATCTACAAAACATGCATTATTAATAGAACAAAAGTGCAACAAAGAAATCAAGCAGCAATGTTACCATGTAATCAAAATTTGCCAATACTGTCATATTAAGACTCACACCCAAAAGCTAGCTCATATGGAGGAAGGTTGCTCAAGCAGGATCTCGTCCCGGTCCAATGTGGGATCATTCTCATCAATAAACAAACACATGTATGGTATACATTTGTCGACTATTTTTTATTTTTTTGGATGAGCAACTCTATTTATGTTAATTTCCATAGAAATTGAAAACATGGGAAAATTCATACTAAAGAACTAGTCATTTGGTTTTCTAGTATTTTCATTAGCCCATCAATGGTTTTGTTTTTGTTCTACACCTCAACAAACGTAGCATATGCAGCCATTTTGCAGACATAGACATGTACCGGTTCATCTCAGAATACTCGAATCAATCTCAAAAGGCACAGAGGCCGATTTTAGGGGTTGGCACCCCCTCTGTTAATGTCAATTTCCCTAGAAAAGCGAACAGATGTAAATTCATACAAGACTAGTAAAGAACTGGCCGTTTGCTTCTCTAGACTTTTCATTAGGCCAATCAATGATTTCCCTTTTGCTTTCCTCTACATCTCAGCTTAGCATATACAACAATTATGCAGGTAATTTACGGACCATAAAGCAATAAAAGGTTGTCCGGTTAGTAGGTGAGTTATTCATGTACTAAAATCAGCCTAACTAGTACCATGTTTAGTAGCATTTCAGTTTGTTACAGATTATTGTAAATATATTCTATTACCTTATATAGATGGGAGATATCTGTAGGAATCATAAGAGATATGTAGGATATTTTCTTACCTTTGTTGATGCTTCTTTCTAGTGTATATATACATGTAATGTTGATATAATAAACAAGAAATTCAGTTCTGCAAACTACATGGTATCAGAGCCACTAGGCTCAAGATCTTGGTTCAGAAACTTCAGAACTTTTCCTAGCATCTTGGGAAAAGGTTTCGGCTACTTGAGTTTTGGAGAATACATCTAGGCTTGCTGTCCCAGCATCGTTTCATCTATTCCAACGTACTGCAGTATTGGTTTTTGGTGTTAAATCACTGCAGGCTAATAATTTCTTCTCTTCCAGGTTTGATTCTTATCCTTTGAATCTGTGACGTAAAATTTGGTAATAGCTTTGCGCTTCAGTGGCTGCTTGGGTTCAGTTTTTTTTTGCTCTTTTCAACCAGTTTGGTGTCAGATTTTTTATCCTTTGCTCTTCTTGATCAATTTCGTGGATAAACATTAGTTAAAATGTCCGATGATAAATCTGCCATGACTGGAATTGTTCCAGCATTGTCCAAAATTACTGATAATAAATTAAATGGGTCTAATTATTTAGATTGGAGCAGAAAAATCAGGGTCTACTTGCGTAGTGTTAAAAAGGATGACCATCTTATCCAAGATCCTCCAACTGATGATACTAAAAAGGCTTGGCTTAGAGATGATGCTAGACTACTCTTGCAAATTATAAACTCTATTGACAATGAAGTTGTTGGTTTGGTTAATCACTGTGAGTTTGTGAAAGAGTTAATGGATTATTTGGAGTATTTATATTCTGGCAAAGGTAAAATATCTAGGATTTATGAAGTTTGTAAGGCTTTCTATTGTTCTGAGAAGGAAACTAAGTCACTAACTACATACTTCATGGAGTTCAAGAAAACCTACGAGGAACTGAATATACTTCTGCCATTCAGTACTGATATCAAGGTGCAGCAGGCTCAGAGGGAACAAATGGCTATAATGAGTTTTTTAGCAGGACTCCCATCTGAGTTTGAAACTGCTAAATCACATATTCTGTCTAGTTCTGAGATCAGCTCTCTCAAAGATGTTTTCAATCGGGTGTTGCCCACAGAGAGTACTCCATCCATCCAGCAGACCAATGTGCTTGTTGCAAAAGGAGGAGGAGGAAGAAATAATGCAGGGAGATGGAACAACAATGAGACAGGGAGATGGAACAACAATAATGATGCAGGGAGATGGAACAATAACAATGATGTAGGGAAGTCGAATCATAATAATGATGCAGGAAGGTGGAACAACAACAATAACTCTGGGAGATGTTACAATAACAAAAGAGGAATCAATGATACTGGGAGATGGAACAATAACAAAGGAGGAGACAATGATGCTGGGAGATGGATCAACGATAATACTTGTCGCTATTGTAAGGAACCCGGGCACATAAGGCGAAACTGTAAGAAATTACAGAATCGCAACCAACAACTTCAAACTCAGACTGCCACTGTTGCTGCCACTTCTAGTTCACCCTCAACTGTTATAATCTCAACCGATGAGTATGCTAGACTTACAAAGTATCAGGAATCAATGAATGAAACCACTCTAGCTCGTGCCCTTACTGAGTCAGGTAACAAATGTCTCATTTCCTTCTCAAGCAACTGGATCATTGATTCGGGTGCCACAGATCACATGACAGGTAATCCCAAAATAATCTCTAAATTCCGATCACATAAAGTACCATCCTCTGTTACCATAGCTGATGGATCTAGTTATACCATTGAGGGATCTGGAATCGTATCTATTACTTTGTCCTCTGTTCTAGGCCTACATAGTCTTGCCTTTAATCTGATTTTTGTGAGTAAACTTACCAAAGAACTACAATGTTTTGTCTCCTTATATCCCAATTATTGTCTTTTTCAGGATCTTATGACGAAACAGATTATTGGTAAAGGACATGTATCAAACGGTCTTTACATTCTTGATGAATGGGCGCCTCCATCAATTGCTTGCTCCAGTATCGTCTCATCATTTGAAGCACATTGTCGTTTGGGACATCCTTCTCTACCAGTTTTGAAGAAATTATGTCCTCAATTTCATAATGTACCTTCAATAGATTGTGAGTCTTGTCATTTTGCAAAACACCATAGAAGCTCGTTAAGTCCTAGGAATAATAAGCGGGCTGATTTTGCTTTTGAGTTAGTTCATTCAGATATTTGGGGACCATGTCCGGTTGTTTCTAAAGTCGGGTTCAGATATTTTGTTACGTTTGTGGATGATTTTTCCCGAATGACATGGATTTACTTTATGAAAAATCGTTCTGAAGTGTTCTCCCACTTCTCAAATTTTTGTGCTGAGATTAAGACACAATTTAATGCTTCTATCCATATATTGAGGAGTGATAATGCTAAAGAATTCATGTCAGCATCATTTCAGAACTACATGAATCAATATGGTATTCTTCATCAATCTTCGTGTGTGGATACACCCTCTCAAAATGGAGTAGCTGAGAGAAACAATAGACATTTGCTTGAAACTGCTCGTGCTTTGCTATTCCAAATGAAGGTACCTAACCAATTTTGGGCGGATGCGGTATCCACAGCTAGCTTTTTAATTAATCGCATGCCATCCACAGTGCTTAATGGTGATATTCCCTATGGTGTTCTCTTTCCAAATAAGCCATTATTTTCATTAGAGCCAAAGGTGTTTGGAAGTACTTGTTATGTTCGTGATGTGCGACCCCATGTTACTAAACTAGATCCCAAGGCTTTGAAATGTGTTTTTTTGGGATATTCTCGCTTACAAAAGGGTTACCGGTGCTACTCTCCAACCCTTAACAGATATATGGTGTCGATAGATGTGGCGTTCTCTAAGAACATTTCCTTTTTTTCTTCTCCCGACACTTCTCCAACTCAGGGGTAGGAAGAAGAAGAATGGCTTATTTATAAGATCACTCCACCGAGCTCAGAACATCATAAGGAAGTTTGTGGTAGTGTTGAGCAGTCAACTGAGAATGTGCCTTCTGATGTTCCTTCTGCTCAAACAAAGCCGCCGATAATTCAAGTTTATTCTAGGAGACAAGTGACCAATGATACATGTCCTGCACCAACTATTTCGTCATCAGATCCTCCTCCGATCAGTCCCTCTCCAACAGAAAATCTTGACATTCCCATTGCTCTTCGCAAAGGTAAGCGTCAGTGTCAATCAATATATTCCATTGCTAATTTTATCTCATATGACCACTTGTCTCCCGCATCTTGCTCTTTGATTGCTTCTCTAGATTCCATTTTTGTACCCAAAACAGTTCAGGAAGCTTTGAGTCACCCTGGGTGGTATGATGCAATGCTCGAGGAGATACATGCATTAGATGAAAATCACACATGGAATTTGGTAGACTTACCAAAAGGAAAAAAGGCAGTGGGATGTAAGTGGGTTTTTACGGTCAAAGTAAATCCTGATGGTTCTGTGGTGAGGCTTAAAGCCAGACTAGTGGCTAAAGGATATGCTCAGACTTATGGGTGGATTATTCTGATACTTTTTCTCCTGTGGCCAAACTCACTTCCATTCGCTTGTTTATTTCTCTAGCTGCTTCTAAGAATTGGCCGCTACATCAATTGGATATCAAGAATGCATTTCTTCATGGTGATCTCCAAGAAGAAGTGTATATGGAGTAACCGCCCGGTTTTGTTGCTCAGGGGGAGAATGGGAAAGTTTGTCACTTGAAGAAATCCTTGTATGGTCTGAAACAGAGCCCACGTGCTTGGTTTGGGAAATTTAGTGAGGTAGTTCAGAAGTTTGGGCTTACAAAGAGCAAATGTGATCATTCGGTCTTCTACAGACAATCAACAGTTGGCATTATTCTTCTTGTTGTATATGTTGATGACATTGTCATCACTGGGAGTGATTATGCAGGAATATCTTCTCTCAAATCTTTCTTGCATTCGACATTTCAAACGAAAGACTTGGGACAATTGAAATACTTCTTGGGAATAGAAGTAAGTAGGAGTAAGAAGGGGATATTTTTATCTCAAAGAAAGTATATCCTTGACCTTCTTGAGGAAACTGGAAAGTTGGCAGCCAAGCCTTGTAGTACTCCAATGGTTCCCAATATGCAGCTAACAAAAGATGATGGTGATCCTTTCGATGATCCAGAGAGATACAGGAGATTAGTTGGGAAACTAAACTATCTCACTGTAACTCGTCCGGATATTGCTTTTGCAGTTAGTGTTGTTAGTCAATTCATGGCCACGCCTAGAGTCAAACATTAGGCAGCTTTGGAGCAAATATTATGTTACTTGAAAGGCACCCCTGGACTTGGCATAGTATATAGCAACAATGGACATACTCGCATTGAGTGTTTTGCAGACGCCGATTGGGCTGGATCCAAAATTGATAGAAGGTCTACTACTGGCTATTGTGTCTTTGTGGGTGGAAACTTGGTGTCATAGAGAAGTAAGAAACAAAATGTTGTATCTCGATCTAGTGCAGAATCTGAGTATAGAGCTATGGCACAATCCACATATGAGATTATGTGGATACATCACCTCTTAAGTGAAGTTGGGTTGAAGTATCCCACACCCGCGAAACTTTGGTGTGATAATCAAGTTGCTCTTCATATCGCCTCAAATCCAGTGTATCATGAAAGAACTAAGCACATTGAGGTGGACTGCCATTTTATTCGTGAAAAGATTCAAGAAAACCTTATTTCCACAGGCTATGTGAAGACCGGAGAGCAACTAGTTGATTTGTTCACAAAGGCATTGAATGGAGCTCGAGTTAACTATTTGTGTAACAAGCTGGGCATGATCAATATATATGCTCCAGCTTGAGGGGGAGTGTTACAGAATATTGTAAATATATTCTATTACCTTATATAGATAGGAGATATCTGTAGGAATCATAAGAGATATGTAGGATATTTTCTTACCTTTGTTGATGTTTCTTTCTAGTGTATATATACATGTAATGTTGATATAATAAACAAGAAATTCAGTTCTGCAAACTACACAATTGTTATAAATAAAAGAGAGAAGTATTAAAAACACCCTGAACAAATTATATATTAGTTACGTTCCCAAACTATTGACAGCCTTAAAAATACCCCTCTACTTGACTAACTAAACTTAGATACACCCCCAATCTGCCACATGACATAGCAAGTGGTCTCAAACTCTTGTAGGAGCATAGGGCTCTTAATAAAAAACCGAGAGAAGTGTTGAAAGCACCTAAACTTAGCGAGAATTTAGGGGTGTATTTCACCCATATTGCTAGATCGAGGGTGCATTTAAGTTCAGTTAATCATGTAAAGGGGTATTTTAAAGGTTGTCAATAATTCGGGATGAAATTAATAATTCGCACCCAGTTTAGAAGTGTTTTTACTACTTCTTTCTAAATAAAATTCAGCACACCAAGTACGGTATTCGATTTCCGGTTTAAACAAATATATGTATAAGTTATGAAGAAAACATATGTATGATTTATGCAAGGTAGAAGATGGAATAACCAAACATGGCATAACTAATACCTGCATTAATTTTAACTAGCAACCAAACATAGAGGCGTATCTAGAGGGGGTGCCATGGGTTCACGTGAACCCATGCTCCCCTCTCTAGATCATATATAGTAGTCTTATATTTTTTTTTAAATATTTAAATATAGATGTGTGAACCCATGTTCAAAGTATCATATAATAATGCGATGATGATTGGGTGCACTTCTCTAAGTGAGAGATAGAAATTTAAATCTTATATCTATCTTGTCTCTCTGAGTAACACTTTTCCAAGTGGTTATCAGTTACACTTTTGTCATTTTAACTAATTTTTCTTTTGTTTTTTCCTTTATTCTTTCAAAATTTTCAAGTGTGTTACATTGAGAATTCCTAAAAAATTTAGCATTGTAAATTTTTTATATAATTAAATCAAATGTGTATATTAAAATTTAAAACTAGTAGTATTATATACTTTGGACCTATAATTTTTAAACTTTAATGGTTCATATTACAAACTAAAAGTCAAATTGATATATAAATTTACTAGAAACGATTCATGTTTACACTACATGGAGAAGAAGGAAAAGAAGAGAATGAAGAAGAAGGACCAGCAGCAACAACAACAGACGAAGAAGAAGATCAAGATGAAGAGAAGTAATAGCAGCTGAAAACGTTTATTTGCCTGAAGTTTGTTGTTTTTGAATCTTGGAGGTGTTACGCATGATGTTGAATCGATCTCCGTTTTTCTTTAAGGGCAATCGATTCTTCACACCTCAAAAAGCGTTCTGTATTTTTCTTTTCATTCATAAAAATAAGTACTCCAAAATGCTACATGTCGCAATAATCTAATGGAAAACAAATCTTGCACTAATCACGTGTAGAAAAATACCACAAGTGTTTTTTCGTCAACATAATAACAAACAATTTTAAATTCAAACACAATGTTACAATGAGGTAGCATAACAGCTAATGTCACAACAATCTTATTTATTACTAGAAAAATCTGTGTCCAAACCAAGAACACCCAACTATTTAAGTTCATCCTGCGTAAGGCGGACCCCTAATAGTAAACAAAGACTTATCATCAGTTGATCTGACACTGAAGAAGTGTTCAATTTGCTCGACAACATTATCCTGGTCCTGAGTTTCATCTCCGTTCTTTATTAGAGCTAGGCTCTCCTTGTAATTGAAAACACAATTTGTTCGGTCCATTTGAATTCCAAGATCTGTAACCTCACTTGTTGTAAGGTCATATAGCACCAGCTGCTTAGTTTCTCTAATTTCGAAAACAATCTTATCATTCTCCCAGATGTCGCGAGGCCAATGAGGATCTATACTAGGTTGAACAGTAACAACTTTGGACCAACTTCCCTCTTGTTTCATTTCATATATGAATGTCATAGACCTATAACCAGCCAACATTGCAAGCGAGTCGCCACGCAATGTAAGCTTCTTCCAGTATTCATTTGGAATAACTGGGAGTTGCATCTCCCCAAACTGTTCGCTGCCCATGTCAAATGAGTGAATCCTGTACATCTCATTTACACGCAATGAACGCCAATAATAAACCCCATTGAGATAAGTGGTGTCAAAGGGCAAACCTGAGGTATAACTGGGAGGGAATTCTAGGTTCTTCCATGAGTTGTTGCATGAAGAATAGACACAGACAGAGACGTGAGGGTAAACGCCGTGTCCCTCATAATCTCGAATCCATACAACCTTATAATATTGAGTCAACAGGTCAAACCCCAACCCGAATTGATGATAATGATCTGAGAAAAAGTGCTCAATCTCAAAAGGCGCAGAAGGCAGAGGCCGAAACTCTCTGGTGGCAGGATTCCATAATCCCAAGCGGACACCTTCATTATAAATTTGTTCCTGCACTAAGAATAAGCCATAAACTGGGCCAGCAACACACTTGAAATCAGATATATTCGGAAGGTGAAGGAGAACTTTTTGTTCAGGGGTCACATCCGGAACTATTTTTTTTGGGAGCAAGGAGAACACCACAGACTTTACGAAGATGGGTGCGATCTTTGTTATTTTAAAGTCGCAGACAAGGAGACGGGCACCATTGTTCTTCTGATGAAAATGTTTCTCTTTAAAACTCGCACTTTTGATGAAACCATACCAGTGCTTGCACACACATTTGAAACGCAAGAGTGATTCCACTGGCAACCTCGATAGAATATCAACCACCAGATCTTCTGGAAAATGACACTGACAATCCATACAGATGGGCGTTTGCTTCCCAATCTTTTACCTGGACATATAAGCAAATCTCTTGCTTAGAATAAACAGAATGAAACAACTTACAAGCATATTGAAAGAGAACAAATCTAGAAAACATGAATTAATAGAACAGAAGTTCAACAAAGAAATCAAGCAGAAGTGTTACCATGTTATCAAACTAAGCAAAAAAGAGTAGATTACACATTTGGCCGCTCAGCCAAAAGTATGTAACATCCACTAGTCAATACTCAAATTAGGACTGACACTCCAAAAACTAGCTCAAAGGATTGCCCAAACCTTATAAGGAGTCCAGAAATCTCGTCTCGATCCGGTGTGGGGTCATTTTCATCAGCAAATACACATATATCACATGTACGGTATACATCTGCCGACTATTTTTTTTCAATGGGCAGCTATTTATGTTAATTCTGTAGGAAAATGGAAAGATGGGAACTCATAGAAAAGAACTAGTTTAGTTTTCTATTGTTTTCATTAGCCAATGAATGGTTTCTTTTTTTTTTCTCTCCATCTCAATTAAGCATATACAACCATTTTGCAGGTAATTTAAGCAGCATGAAACAGTAAATACCACACCCTTTTCCATTAACATCAATCCACAACACTTGGAAACGGAAGAAGGTTTTTTTTTTGGTTAACTTTATGGACCATTGGTCCTTTTATTACTCATAAGAACGCATCATTCAAGCATTGGGACGATGATAGATAAGTCTATCAGCCCAATCTAGACAAATGAAAGAGGCCCAAAAAAGGAAATACAAAAAAGGAACTCGGTCTAAGAGACCGAGTTCTTGCCTTCTCCCCCAAATAGGGTTTCCTAAAAGAAGCTTCCTATTCCACACTCTCCTATAACCCGCCGCTTCCATGTTTTTGTCTCCACTGAGGTATATCACTATCCAAAGCTTAACTTAGCACATCCTGCAGATATTTTTAACAATGGAAAGTCGGAAGATGCTAAGAATGGTCTAAATGGGGGTGGATCCAATTTAATTAAGAGCAAAATCATTACCATTAATATATCAACACATCTATGTTGGTCGGACAATTCATAATTATTGCAAAGCGCGGTTCAGATCTACCAAAAGTAATAATGCATTTTTGGAGGTTCTGACATGAGTGCGGCAACAATTTTTGGAGATTAAGAATATATTTGTGTAACTCTAACCGGCAAAACCCTAATTTAGGAGTAAAATCCAACATCACAAATAGTAAAAATTCTAAACAAAAGAAGAAAAAGAAGAGTATTTAGAAAGAAAGAAAAATCTAACCTGGTAAAGTTGATGAAGAAGAGTCAGTGCGATTGTGAGAAGGAAAACATGGAGAAAAGTGCAGAAATGAGATGATATCTCCTTCCTTCTTTGTCAATTTATACAACTCGCTATAATCCCTTTATTTAATGTTCTAAATATATTTATATAATGTATATAGACGTTTCTTAACATAATATACATAATACTATCATACGTGGAGATATTTAGGGATTTTGTGATTTTATTTCCTTTGATAGATTTACTTGTACACCAACAAATAGCTCACTCTTGGAATAATACGATAAGGAGATTTTCATCATTGTCTCGAAATATTTATCACTTGGTTTATTTATGTATCAACGTGTGACTAGTATTCCTCTTTGGCACAGTGTAAGTCATTTTCTGGTCTTTGGTTACCGTATAAATGTACATATAGGGGGAAAATGACTTTCCTTGCAGTCACACATGAACGGAAGTCAAATTCCTTACAATGATTTTGGGTTTTAACTTCATATGACTTGCTCCAACCAACACTTAGACACTAGTATATTTTTTATTTTTTTTATGACAAGGGAAACCCGCAACTGCTACCCTTTGGGTGCGCACAGGGTAAAACCTCTGCTCCTATGCAATAGCTCGCAAACTACACAGGAGAGGTAACCTGCACTAGGTAAGCCCGGTGCGACGAGCTCGACCCAAAAGGCAAACCCCTTGCTTTCGCTGGCTGGCAAGGGGTTTCGAACTTGAGACCTCCAACATGGAAGTTCCAAGCCCAAACCACTGGGCCACCCCAAAGGGTAATTTTACATGGTATCAAAGCCAGGTACACCCCGGTATGGGCTCTCCATCCACGCTGCCATTGGGCCTGGCGTGAAAGCAGTGTTTAAGTGGGTAAAGTCCCACAAGGTTGGGGATATGGATTTGCGCAATCCTCCACTCCTAACCCAACTTTTGAGCTTGTTAGGCTAAGGTGACATATCTTTACATGGTATTAGAGCATCGTTCTAATTACTTTTGCTCAGAATATTGATCGTAAGTTAGATATGGTACAAAGGAGGTACCTGGGGCTTCGGATTTCAATCTCACAATCGTTCTAGAGAGGACCGTCTCATCACGATCTATAGAACCGGTGGTCGGCAGATAAGCGTCGAGTCTCACGCGTCGGAATACTACTTCTGGCAGTTTCTGTGTTGGACGTGAGTATGGCTTCCGAACAGACCAGGTTTCCAGTAACACCATCACCTTGATATTTTCGATCAAAAGTTGGTGGTCTCGTGTTCAACAGACCTCGGTTGGAAAGGTTTCAAAACACTCCAGGTTTCGTCAACTTGGTTTTCTTTGGGCCAAATCACTTGATGTCTTATATGTTGATTTTGGTGTCTGGTTACTTCTGAATCTCCATCTTCTTGGTAGAATTTCACTGTGAGTCTCTAGATTGTTGACTGTTTATTCTTAGTGAAGAATTATATGTTGATTGGGTCCAGCAAGTTCTATGAATTGTTGAGCTTTTGGAGATCTATTGAGGTATTTCTATTTGGTGCAATTTCGTTGGTTTCCAATTATTGGTAAGGTTATAGAGAACTGTTGGGGTATTTCTGGTTAGTGCAATTTTGCTGGTTTCCTCACTCCGTTAATTTGTTTGGAAAATGACTGATGTGATAAAATAACTCAAAGTTCTAAAGTTGTTGCTTCTGACAACATGATTTGGTTCGAAGAGCAATTTCCTAATTTATCTCAATATCAGAAATCACGTAAAGAAATCCAATACAGGTAAGGCTTTTGCTAAGTTGGATAAAACGTGTCGTGTCACCTTTTCAAGTCTCAGTCTGTTGCATGCTCCAGTGTTGTGTCTCCATTTGAAGCACATTGTCAATTGGGACACCCTTCTCTACCTTAGTTAAAGAAGCTATGCCCTCAATTTCAGAATATTTCTACATTGGAATGTGAGTCATGTCGATTTGCAAAACAATATCACATTTTGCCAGGTCAAAGGGTTAATAATGAGTTTACTCAGTTTTTGAGCTAGTTTTTTTTAATGTTTTGATTAATCGCATGCCCTCTGGCGTGCTTGCCAATGGTGCTCCTTAAAATGTTCTCTTTCCAAACAAGTTACTATTTTCGATGGAGCCTAGGGTGTTTGGAAGCACATGATATTCGAGATGTTCGACCATTTGTTACCAAGTTGGAGCCCAAGGCATTGAAGTGCGTTCTCTTGGGCTACTCTTGTCTTCAGAAGATATATCGATGTTATTCTACTGAATTGGCAAATATTGAGAGTCAACTAATGTAGTATTTTTAGAGACTACACCATTCTTCTATACACCTCCCATTTCTACAATTCAGGGTGAGGAAGACAAGTGGTTAGTCTATCAGGTTACCCTTACAAGCTATAGAACCGATGGTCGGCAGATAAGCGTTGAGTCTCACGCGTCGGAGTACTACTTCTAGCAGTTTCTATGTTGGACGCATGTATGGCTTCCGAATCAGACCAGGTTTCCAGTAACACCATCGCCTCGATATTTTCAATCAAAAGTTGGTGGTCTCATGTTCAACAAACCTCGGTTGGAAAGGTTTCAAAACACTCCAGGTTTCGTCAACTTGGTTTTCTTTGGGCCAAATCACTTGATGTCTTATATGTTGATTTGGGTGTCTGGTTACTTCTGAAAAAGTAGTCACCAAAATGATGGCATGATGCTACACAAATTAGATATAGAAAGTAGTCACTAGAATGATGGCACATTGCTACACAAATTGAATATGAAAAAGTAGTCACCTGAAAGATAGCACGGTGCTACACAAATACCGACAGATATGGGGTTGACACAAAACAGTCCTACAAAGTCATTGGAAATTGACTCATGATGACCTGTCTGACTAAGTTTACTTCCCCTGAATAAGGGGTGTGTTCATGCATATACCATTGATGTCACTTTTGTTAAAATAATTATTGCCAGACGGGCAGCATTTATATGTAATAGCCACCCCCTCCGCCCGGCAGCGGAAGCTCTTTGATTTTCTACCAAGATCGTAGAGGCTCTGATATCATGTGAGAAATATAGGAAAAGAATAATATTAAATTGTTGTTGTGTCTACATTATTACATTGAGACTAGGGCTGGGCATAATATGGTTAAAACCGAAAAAATCGACCGAACCGATTTTTTTAAAATTTCGGTTTCGGTTTTTCGATTTTTCGGTTATTTCGGTCGGTTTCGGTTTTGATTTTTAATATTTCAGTTTTTCGGTTCGGTTTTCGATTTTTTAGCTTAAAAAATCGGTTAACCGAAAAAACCGAAATTAGATATATATATTCTTTAGTCTTTACCCCTTCATTAAATCCCAGCCCAATAGCCCAGGCCCAGGCCCAAATTCCAATCTGAATTAGAAATCCCTAATCTGAGACCACGTAGTCCATCAGTTTCAACCCTCGTCTCAAACTCTCAGTTACGCCGCAGCTCCGAGCTCGTCTCTCAACTCTCATCTCTCAGCTCGTCGTCTCAAGCATGCCGCTGCTCCTGGCACCTCGCTGACGTTGATTGCTCGCAGCCCGCAACTATTGTCTGCTCAGTGCTCGCGACTCCATAGTCAAAGGTCAGTGCTCACTGCTCATCGCGGCTTAAGTCTTAACTTCATCTAGAAATCTTTATTATGTTATATTCAATTTCAAATACAAGATGAGTACTTGAGTAGTTAGTATTGAGGGGTGTACAGTGTACTTGTAACTTGTAACTGTAACAATTCTTTTTGCATTTTGCCCATGAAAAGCACTGATATTTTGTTCATCTTTTGCTCTTAAATGAATAAGACCTCAATTGCTAATGGAATATGTTAATATGTTATGGACTTCCGTGGTTGGGTAGATAGTAAGAGAAGAAGAGAAACAAATTGAATGCCATCTAAAATCAGTGTGACGAATAGAACTTTTGGTATTCAAGCTTCACAGTCACCATGGATGTCTATTAGATCTTCATGTTTTCTTTTTAACAAGAATCAATTATTCAGGCAAAGCTTATTGACAAAAATCTCACTGTCCAAAATTAGTATCCATTTACCATTAGCATTTACCAGTAACTTCTACAAATGTCTGATAGTTTGGACTTTGGCTTTCTTTTGCTTTTATACACTTTATCTCTTCTTTTTCGCTGATATGATTTACTGACCATTGTTTACATTATTTTTTTCGATTGCGAGTCAATATCTTAATACTATTTTTATTCCTTGCGGTCCAGGCTTCCTTTTGGCAGCAGCAAAACTACTTTGGGGTTGATTTGACACCATTGCACGGATCTGCTACCAAGGATACTTTTCCCAGGTCAATATCCTATATATTAGGAACTCTTGCTTGGACTGGCTTTAGTGACCATACTTTTCTTATCCCTGATTTCACTTAGACTTGAACAACACTTTTAGAGCTTTCTTTAATGTTCCATTTTCCTGCTATGTGGAGTTCTCTTATTTATTAGTTACTTGTACTTTTACATATGTAGTATATGCTAAAATATCCAATTGTACTATGGAATCTTCAGAATATAAGGCTGTGTTTCAGTAGTGTTCTGTTAGTTAGGGACTGATCAGTGAGTTGGCTAGTGAACTGTAAGTCTGTAATGTACTGCGTGATTATTGTTCTTCTGAGTTCTGAACCGCAACTGAACTGCGTGAGTTTAATCATTGAATGCAAGTATGCAACTTTGTGATTATTTGTGTGATTTGTGAACTGTAATGTACTGCGTCTTTCTGATTGTTGTTATTCTTGTTTTTTTCACTTTTTTACAGATGACACAAATTGGAAGTAGGATAAGTGAAAGTGGAGGTTCAAATGACAGCATACCTAACACCTCATCTCCCAATGAGGTTGAAGTTGATGTTGATACTTCAAATAAAGAAAAACATGGAACCTAGAGCTACTTGTTGGAAGCATTTTGACAAGTTCACTGATGAAAGTGAAGCTAAGAAAGCCAAATGCAAGTATTGTGAGAAACCTTATGAAGCTTCTACATCGACTAATGGTACGTCGGCAATGAATAATCATATGAGAATATGTCTTAAATTTCCTCGTGACACCGTAGATAAAGGTCAAAATCTAATTAATTTTCTACCATCTTCAACGGGAGCAAAGGAAGGGATGATTAGCACTTGGAAATTTGACCAAGCACAAAGTAGGAGAGCTTTAGCCAAAATGATAATTGTTGACGAGCTACCGTTTAGTTTTGTTGAGAAAGAAGGGTTTTAAAACTTCATGAGAGTTACAGTGCCACAATTCATATTCCTTCTAGTAGAACCGTGACGAGAGATTGTTATGAACTATACCTTGAAGAAAGACAACTTTTGAAGAAGGTTTTCAAAGAAGCACGTCCAAGAGTTTGTCTTACGACAGATACTTGGACCTCTATACAAAAAATCAACTACATGTGTTTGACAGCCCACTTTATAGATAGAAATTGGACTTTGCATAAAAGAATAATAAATTTTTGTCCTATTTCTAGTCATAAGGGCGGGGATATGGCAGCTTGCATTACTAATTGTTTGCTTGAATGGGGTTTGGATAATGTGTTTACTATTACAGTTGATAATGCTAGTTCTAATGATGTTACTGTGAAAGAAATGTCTAAACAATTGAGTAATTGGGGAACTAACATTATGGATGGTGACCATCTTCATGTGAGGTGTATGGCACATATCCTTAATCTTATTGTGCAAGATGGGTTGAAGGAAATTGGTAACTCTATCAAACTAGTGAGACAAGCCGTGAAGTACATTAAACAATCTCCCGCAAGACTTAGAAAGTTCAAAGAATGTTGTGAATCTCAATTGATAACTTGTAAGAAATCATTATGTTTAGATGTTCCTACTAGGTGGAACTCTACATATTCGATGCTTGATATAGCACAACATTTTGAGCTTGCATTTGAAAGATATAGTTTTTATGATATTGGATACTTGAATCATCTTCGTACCTTTGGTTCTGATTCTTCTGAAGATAAAGATGAAACTAGTGTTGAAGATGGAACTAGTGTAGATATTCTTACAAGTGTTGACTGGAAAAATGTGAGGTCAATGGTGAAATTTCTTGAAACTTTTTATGTACTTATTATGTTAAGAAATCCTCAAAAATCTCTTCACATGTACCATCTTCACCCACTTCATCTAACAACTCATCAAGTATATCTAGTGTGAGTGGTTGTGACAACTTTGTAAATAGAGGAAGAATGAGAACGAAACAACAATTTGAGAAGCATAAAGAAGTTAGTGGAAGTTCAGGTAGTAAATCAGAATTGGAAAGATATCTTGCTGAAGATATTGAGCCAGATAGTGATGAATTTGATATATTAATGTGGTGGAAATTTAATGAGCCGAGATTTCCTATTCTCGCGGAGATGGCTCGTGATGTGTTAGCCATTCCCATTTCAAGTGTCGCATCAGAATGTGCATTCAGCACAGGAGGTCGTGTTCTTGATCCCTTTAGGAGTTCATTAACTCCTAAACTTGTGCAATCTCTTATTTGTGTTCAAGATTGGCTTAGAAGTGAGCCTTTTCCAATCAATATTGAGGAAGATTTAGCGTATCTTGAGCAACTTGAACTTGGTAAGAATTTGGTATTTGTATTAATTGTCTTGAAAATAATTTTCTTACTAGTGTTTCTTAACAACTAACAAATTCTTTCATATTTTTTTAGATTTTGCTTGTAGTGGGACTGAATCTAGTATTATTGATATATAGTTGCAACTTGTAAGTTCAACTATCAACTAGTGAAGCGTGGTAATGGGTAAGTAAATAACTTATTTACACAACTTGTTTGATAGTTTTATATATTTTATTATGAAATGTAGATCATTTGTCTATTTTCTCGCAGGCACATCAATGTTTTGTTATTTTCTTGGTTGCTATATGTTGGAACTTGGAACTTGGGAGTTGTTGCACCGGATGTTGCACAACAATGTTTTGTTGGTTTTCTAAATCTTTTGGTTGCTGCAAATTGCAATGCTGCCTACTGCAGCTGGACTTTAGTTTGTAACTAACTCTATTTT
>NW_006239141.1:810602-831759 GCF_000226075.1 Solanum tuberosum | reverse complement strand
TCTTGACTCTTGATAGTCTTTTTATTCTTATTCTCGACTAGTTTGTTAATGTTGCTGCCTGCTGGACTGCTTGGACAAGAATTATCAGTTTTGTTTGATTATTTTAGTCAATGATATTGTAAGTTGCAAGTTAAATGTTTGTTGAAATTTGTCTGCTCCTTGGCAACAAATGCTTGCAGGCTGCAGCAACATTGGTCAAACTGCTTTCCATTTCTGCTTTTCTGTGAGTTGTGAAAGTAAAAGGCTTGTGAGTTGTGACTTGTGACCTGCTTGTAAAGAGATGAGAATATGCACTTGTTGAGTTCCTGCAGAGATGAGAATATACAAAAGAATATGACAATGTTAAATACCTGCACTTGCGCTGAAGCCTTTTTTTTTCAATTCCTGCATTTCTGAATCTTTTTTTTCAATTTACTAAAATTATCCATATGCCACAGGCCACTGTTAATTAAATTTGGTTAAACCGAAAACCAAACCGAAATAAACCGAACCAAAATTATAATAACCGAACCAAACCGAATTTATTTCAGTTTGATTTGGTTTCACATTTGGCCAAACCGAAAACCGAAAAACCGAACCGAAATTTAAAAACCAAACCGAACCGACCGAACGCCCAGCCCTAATTGAGACCCTATTTATAGACACTACAATACAACCCTTTACTAAGTAGGATACTCCCTCCGTCCCATTTTATGTGGCAACATTTGACCGGGCACGAAGTTTAAGAAATAAAATAAGACTTTGAAATGTTTACCAAATTGCCCTTTAAAAAGTAGACTATTTTTTCTCTCTCCTCATAAATATATTGGAGTATTATTTTAAGATTAAGTGGGACCAACAAGGATAAAAGATGAATTGTACCTTTATAAATTTACCATATAAGGAAATGTGACATTCTTTTTGGGACTGACCAAAAAGGAAATGGTGCCACATAAAATGGGACGGAGGGAGTACTATTTACTAATTCTATTTCTATTTCTATTCCTATTCTATTCTAAATACGATTGCATAAACCTATTCCTATTCTAAAGTAGGATTGTATATACCTATTACTATTCTAACAGAGAGCAATTTCCTAATTTATCCCAATATCAGAAATCAATTAAAGAAATCCGATACAGGTATTTTGCTAAGTTGAATAAAACGTGTCATGTCACCTCTTCAAGTCTCAGTCTGTTGCATGCTCCAGTGTTGTGTCTCCATTTGAAGCACATTGTCAATTGGGACACCCTTCTCTACATTAGATTAAGAAGTTATGCCCTCAATTTCAGAATATTTCTTCATTGGAATGTGAGTCATGTCGATTTGCAAAACTCTATCACATTTCGTCTGGTCCAAGGGTTAATAAACGAGTTTACTCAGTTTTTGAGCTAGTTTTTTCTAATGTTTGGGACCATGTCCTATTGTTTCTGAAATTGAGCATAAATATTTTCACTTTTATAGATGATTTTTTCGATAACTTAGATTTACTTTATAATAGTCAATCTGAAGTGTTCACTTACTTTCTTTTTTTTTATGACAAGGGAAACCCACAGTCGCTACCCTTTGGGTGCGCACAGAGTAAAACCCTCGCTCCTATGCAATAGCTCGTAAACCACATAAGAGAGGTAACCTACACTAGGCAAGCCCGGTGCGACGAGCTCGACCCAGAAGGCAAACCCCTTGCTTTCGCTGGCAAGGGGTTTCAAACTTGAGACCTCCAACATGGAAGTCCTAAGCCCAAACCACTAGGCCACCCTGAAGGGTAACCAACCTGAAGTGTTTACTTACTTTTCATCATTTTGTGCTTAAGTCAAAACTCAATTTAATCACGCGTACTTGTTGCATAATCTAAGGAGTGATAATGCAAAAGAATATATGTCAAAATTATTTTGATCCTACATGAGACAACATGGTATTCTCCATCAGTCTTCATGTGTGGATACACCCTCTCAAAATGGAGTTCTTGAAAGGAAGAATAAGCATTTACTAGAGAACTCGGACACTTTTGTTCCTATTGAAAGTCCCTAAACAATTTTGGCAGATTCCAATCTCTACAACTTATATTTTGATTAATCGCATGCCCTCTGGCGTGCTTCCTGATGATGCCCCTTACAATGTTCTCTTTCCAAACAAGTTACTATTTTCGATGGAGCCTAGGGTGTTTAGAAGCACTTGTTATATTCGAGATGTTCGACCATTTGTTACCAAGTTGGAGCCCAAGGCATTGAAGTGTGTTTTCTTGGGCTACTCTTGTCTTCAGAAGATATATCGATGTTATTCTACTGAATTTTGGCAAATATCTAGTGTCAACTGATGTAGTATTTTTAGAGACTACACCATTCTTCTATACACCTCCTATTTCTACAATTCAGGGAGAGGAAGACGAGTGGTTAGTCTATCAGGCTACTCACTCATACAGAAAAAAAGGTTCTCTATTGATTCAAAGCAATCAAAGGACGTTGTTCCTCTATCTCTTAGTTCTTCTATTGAGCATTCCACATTTGCTCCATCTTTGTCAGCACGATGGCCAATTGTTCAAGTTTACTGAAGAAGTCGAGAAATCGATTATACATCTCCTACATCAATTCCTTCATCATCGGATCCTCCTCCACCATTACTCTTCGAAAAAGTACACATCAGTGCAAATCTACATATTCCATTGTTAATTTTGTTTCTTATGACCACTTATCTTATGCATCTAGTTGCTTGATTTCCTTTATAGACCTATCTCAGTACCCAAACAGTGAAGGAAATCTTGAATAATCCTGAATGACATGATGCAATGCTTGAGGAGATACATGCTTTAAATGAGAATCACTCATAGGATTAGGTGGATTTACCCAAAGGAAAGAAGACGATAGGATGCAAGTGGGTTTTTGCAGTCAGTTAGTCTTGATAGCTCTATCGCAAGACTTAAGGCGAGACTTGTGGCTAAAGTCTATACTCAGACTTAAGGGGTGGATTATTTCTCCTCAATAGCCAAGCTCACCTCTGACCGCTTGTTTATTTCCTTGGCTACTACTTAGCATTATCCCTAACATCAGTTAAATATCAAGAATGTGTTCCATCATGGTGATCTCTTTGAAGAGGTGCATATGAAGCAAACACCTGGTTTTGTTGCTAAGGGGAGTATGAAAAAGTTTGTTATCACAAAAAATCTCGACATGGTCTAAAGCAGAGTCCTCGGGCTTGGTGTGACAATCAGGTTGCTCTACACAATGCCTTAAATCCAATGCATCATGAGAAAACAAAACATATTGAGGTCGATTATCACTTTGTCCGTGAGAAGATTCAAGAGAATATGATTTCTAATGGCTATGTGAAGATAGGAGAGCAATTGGGTGATATTTTCACGAAGGCTTTAAATGGAACCGGGTGGAATATCTTTGTAACAAGTTGGGCATGATTAATATTTATGCTCCAACTTGAGGGGGAGTGTTACATAATGTATATATGTACATCTTAATATAATATACATACCACGATCATAGGTAGAGATATTTACGGATTTTATGATTTTATTTCCTTAGATAGATTTGTACTTGTAAATTTGCAAATAGCTCACCCTAGGAAAATACAAGGAGATTTTCTCCCTTATCTCTTTATCTTACAAATATCTTTATTTTATTAATTCAAAATGATAGATCAAATAAAATATATAAAAAGCTTTAAGCAAATAAAAAATAAGAAATTTACAAAAGGATATATATACACACACTAAACAGGCACCCAAGGGTGTGGCCTAGTGGTCAATGAAGTGGTTGAGAACCCTGAGGTCTCAAGTTTAGAACTCAGTGGAGACAAAAAAACACTAGGTGATTCTTTCCATTTGTTCTAGTCTTGATGGACAGAGTTACCTGATACATGTTGCTGGTAGGATGGCCCGGACACCACGGTCGTCCAAAATATA
Source organism: Solanum tuberosum (assembly GCF_000226075.1). NCBI lineage: Eukaryota > Viridiplantae > Streptophyta > Magnoliopsida > Solanales > Solanaceae > Solanum > Solanum tuberosum. Next base: position 827,867 of record NW_006239141.1, on the reverse strand, counting down.
TATATATTAGGCTGGTACATGTTGCTAGTAGGATGGCCTTGACACCACGGTCATCCAAAATATATATGCAGGCGTTCAGTTTTTTCCTTTAACCATCATTTTGTAAGTACATCAAAGGTCAAAATATATATAAAGAGATGTAAGTAGATAGTTCTTTTACACCAGCTTATCCAAAAAGGTTTTTAATGGGCAGCCTAAATAACAAAGAGAATTTCTCTGAATAATAATCTGGAAGAACCCGTTTATCACTTTGTGCATCAAGCTATTATTTTTCTCCTTCAAAGTCTGTAACATCTCAAATATATTCTGTCATTTTTATTTATGATTAGTTGGTGCATCTCTTTTACTCACTCTTCAACCAGTCAAAAATTTAGAAATGAGATGTTGTTCATCTGTATTATATGTCTTACTTTTAGTCCCTCTCTTTCAGTCCTATCTTGACAATATGGATAAAGGGTCCAGCTGCTAATGATATTAGCGTATATTCACTTCAAAAAATTTGGCAACAGAATTTACCGTTTGGCACAAGCGCAACTTAGGCTTGTTCAAAGTTGGTTTGAAGGAGAGCTTGAAGTGATAGAAAAGTTGGCAAAGTGGAGGCCTCTGCTATTGAAATTGACGATTTTTTGCTTGCCATAAACACTTCTAAATCCTGAAGCTGAAGAGAAACCTACATTAAAGAGTAAAATATCAGAATCACCAGTCTAGGATTCAGAAAGAACATTTGAAGGAGCTAATTTCAGGTCCCTGAATTCTTTTCAGGTAAAGGGTAAAAAAATGCCTAGACTATGCCAAATGGAATAATTCCGCTCTCCCATAAAAAAGTGTCTCGTTCCTACCCGTGTGTTACCAAAGTGCCTCAATTTTTGCCTTTATGGGTTAATGGCAGCAGCTAAACGACAAATTTATACCATTCACAAAGTCCAAGATCATATTCAACCTTTTCCGTTGAGCCCCTTTAACAGGAGAATCCATTTCTGGCATTTATCCCAAAAACACAATAACATTTGTTGATCGCTTTTTAAGTTATTTGTAGTATAGATTCACATAATCAAGTAGAATAGAACCATATAAAGAAAAACAGAAAGCCCCATAAGAAAAGCTTTAAAGAAGATAACGACTTATAAGAAATATCAGCAGAAGTAAGTCTCACCTTTGAAGAGAGTATTATGCAACGCCAATATCAGGAACTGAAGCAACAACAACAGAGAAAATTAAACAGAGTAAATCAAAGTGAGGAAGAGGATTGAAAATACAGTGTAATGACAAATCAAGTGTTGATTGCCAAGTTTTACAATGACCTATGTCATTCCGTAAAGATATATACATACGGACATGACACTGTATCACAACTATAGGCCAAAATATGCCAAAATTTGGTGTACAACTCAGATAACATTGCGTGTAAAAACTTGTTAATGCAGTGTTCTTACTCCTTAGCGGCTTATATCAATACTAGACGGGGACCCAACATGCTTCGTTTAATGTAACGATTTTCATTGTAATAATACAACTTAAGCAGTTAAGTACACTTAGCCGCCAAATGCCTCTATATTAACATAGGCAGAACATGGCATATTCATGTACATATTCAAAATAGATAAACTCCTTTATACCGTTAAATGATATTGACGACCAAATAGTGGTCAAACAAACTGTAAAACCCAAAAACTAATTCATATTGATGTTTAAATAGATACAATAACCAACCATCCACTGTACCAGACCTATTAATCCGAATAGGGATTAATGATCTGCACCCCTAACAGTCAGCAGAGGCTTCCAATCTATTGGTATGATACTGAAGAAGTGTTTATTTTTAAAAAGAGGGGGAAAAATTGGGAGTAGGAGAAGTGGAAATGGGAGAGAGGATAGCAAGATGTGGAATCAAACCCTCACCAACAACGTGAAAGTTCAAGTAACCAACCTACTAACTGAACTAATAAGGTTGTTCAATTTGCCAGACAACATTATCCTTGCCCTGGCTGTCATTTTTTCTCTTTATTTGAACTAGGCTCTGCTTGTAATTGAAAACCCAAAAGCGACCCATGATTAGGTCCAGCTGAAAGCCAAGATCTATAACTTGTCTTGTTGTGGGGTCATATAATACCAACTGTGAGGTTTCTGTGATTTCGAAAATCATCTTATCCTCCTCCCAGATGCTGCGAGGCCAATGAGCAACTATTTGAGGTTGAACACTAAGAACTTTGGTCCAACTACCCTCTAGGTACATCACCCACACATCATATATGGATGTCATTGGTTTACCAGGATCACCAACTAAGATAGCAAGCGAGTCACCACGCAACATAAGCTTTCCCCACTGTGCCTTTGGAATATCCGGGCCTTGCATCTCCCCAAATTGTTCGCTGCCCATATCAAACGAGCATATGCGGAAGATATTGTCTAGACGCCAAGAGAGCCAATAATATACCCCGTTGAGATGTGTAGCACCAATGGGCTCGTGTAAGTTACAACAGTCAGGGAAATCAGGTCTCAGGTTCTTCCATGAGTTGTTGCGTATGGAATAGACACTGACAAAGCAATTACAGGAAACGCCCAGTCCCCAGTCATCCCAAAATTTTCTAATACATAGAACCTTATAATCTCGAGTCAATGGGTCAAACCCCAATGCAAACTGATCATCATGATCTTTGAATGGCTGAGGCTCAAAGGACACAGGAGGCAGAGGCCAGAACTCCCTGGTGGCAGGATTCCACAAAGCCAAGCGAGCATTGTCTTCATCCAAAAACGCTGCTTTTTCCACCAAGAATAGGCCATCAACTGGGCCAACAATGGACATGAAATCAGAGACCCTCCAAAGCTGATGGACAGTTTTTTGTTCAGGGGAAACACCTTGAACTATTTTGGCAGGGAGCAAGGAAAAAGCAATGGACTTTGATTTATCCAGAAGTGTTAAGTTACAAATGAGTAGATGGGCATGATTATGCTTGTGACGAAAATGCATTTCTACAAAACTTGGACTTGTGATGAGAGCATACCAATGTTTGCACACACATTTGAAACGCACAAGTGATTCCACAGGCAACCTTAATAAAACATCCACTAATAAATCTTTTGGTAAATGACGTCTACCAGCCATAATGGTGTTCCCAATTTAATCTTCTGTGAAACAAAATGTCAAGAAAAATTGAGTAGTACTATTATGATGTGATCAAAGTATCAACTAAAAAGACAAAAACAAATAGAAAAATGAAATTCATAAAAGGCAACAATTCTCCCACAGTGTCATTAAGAAACAAAATTTTGAAAAGTGCTCTTAAAAGATTTGTAGTCTTCCCATTTCATCTGCTTTTCATTAGGCAACCAAATGATCCCTCTAAATCACAACTTAGCATATATAGCAATTCTACAAGTAAATACACAACAATTTCGACTAACTTGGAAATGGTTTAACTTAACACAACTTTCAAATAATCCTAGCAAATGAAAAATGCAAAGAATGGTCAAAACATCATTATTAGTACAAATTTGGGCACAAAGTATAAATTTTATGGGTAAAAATTCACCAAAGTTGCAATAAATAGTATATGAACTCGTAACTTTAAAAATATAAATAAGCTTGGGTTTGATTTGGTTAGACAATATGTGGTTGGTAAATAAGGATCAATATGAAGTCATGATTTTAAATGCAATTTGAGATCCCAAATTCTCCAACAACAAAGAAAAAAACATGATTTTTTCGTATTTATGAGATAAAAAATAGTAACTAAAACAATCCGAATAACAAAACTTCAACTTCAGATCATTATTTCATATCACATGTCCATACGGTCCTAAGTTCAATGCTAAGAAGTATAAAAGTTGAACCCATAGAGTTTGAATCCCAAAGTGAATTGGGATACAAAAACCATAATAGAAACAGAACAACAAAACCCTATATTATCACCAAAATAGAGAAAAATGAAGAGAAATTAAAAAGCTAACCTTGTAAGCTGAGGAAGAAGAATGAGAAATGAGAGTAGTGAAGAAGAGTCAAAAACGTTGTCAATTTATTGTACTAGGATAACCTCTGGGTTGGCAGTCGGCAGATAGCATCTCCTTTTTCTCTTTCTTTTTTCTTTTTATGTTTTATGGTAGAGAAAATGACATAAACAGTCGCTTAACTATAAGAGTAAGTCTAAAGTGGTTCTTTAACTATACAATTAATGGATTTAGTTCTTTAAGTGTATAGTTAAGGAACCATTTTAGACCTATTTCTATAGTTAAGGGACTGTTTATGTCATTTTCTCTTTTATGGTACCTACCTACTTTTATTTATATTCTTTTCTCTTTTTTTGGAGACTAAGATTTTTATATTTTATTTGTTTTGATTTTTCAAATGGTGTTTGATATTTGTATTGGAGTCCATTTATTTTGGATTCGCATTGGGTAGGACCCATTTGATAAGAATCTTTTAATACTCGTAACTTGAATTTGAGACCTCTAAATTAAGAGAGGACCAGACTCATCTACTGCACTATATACTATATAATACTCCCTCTGTTCCTAATTACTTGTCCACTTTTCCTTTTATAGGTTGTCCATTTTGATAAATCAAGAGAGGACAAAATAATTTAATAATTTTACATATTATACCCTTAATTAATCACTTTTGAAAAAGGTACAATTGCTTGAAAATCTTAAATTTTTAATCCATTCACTTCATAATTAATAGGGGTGAAATGGTAAACTCACTATGTCAATAATTGCTTTCTTTTTTTTTTCTTTTTCTTTTTTTAAAGTAACTCCATTGATCATTGATGTGCAAAACTTACAATTTGAGTTTGGCATACCAAACTTTGTACATGATCATTGAGGGGAGTTCACTAAGCTATACTTAGTCAAAAACCTATGGGGGATCGTAGATGATATGGGATGGTTTGTTCATTTTGATCCTGAAAGAGTGAATATCCCCATTTGTCCATATTGACTAGCCCCTTTACTTGATTGGGAAGCTCAGTATGAGAGTAGAAGACATGGATTGACTCAAAATTATGGCTCATGCTTGCCAATTTATCAGCTGGTCTATTGGCTTCTCGAAAACAATGCTTGATTTCAAATCCATTCTTTTCAACTAACTCTTGGATTTCATTGATGATGTGTAGAATCCTCCAAGGCACTTTCCATTCCCTTCTGACGCATTTGGTAATGAGGAGAGAGTCGGCTTCTCCAATGATCACACTATGTCCATTATTTACACACCATTTTATGCCAAACAACACTGAAGTTGCTTCTGCCATGTTAGATGCTCCTGGTCCCAGAGGTATTGAGTAAGCACAAATAATTCTTCCTTCATTGTCTCTGACCACTCCCCCTCCTCCACATATACCACGTAAACAACTCCCATCACTATTTAACTTAACAATGTGAGGGGGGGAGGCTTGTTCCATTTGATAGCTCTGGAAACTCTTTGCTCAATGTTTGCTTCACAAGCATTGCAGATTGCACTCCATTCCTCTCCTAAGTTGGCTCTTCTAAACTTCATTTTTAGAACCTGCACAAGAGTATTTAGAACATTAGTCTTGGTCCTATAGAAGGATACCCTCAAGTTTTCAAACTTTCTACTACATTTTGCTTTCCATATCTCCCACACTATGATTAAAGGAAGAATTTTGGTTATATAGGTAGCAAAAATGTTGTGGGACTTGTAGTTCCACCAATTAAGTAACATCATCTTGTAGCTCCTGCTGGTGTGATCGATTCCTAGAGGACCTGCAAAAAAACTCCAAATTCTTTTAGCGTGGTCACCTTGACAGAAAAGATGGTTAGTGTCTTCTATGATATGATCCATATTGTTGTTGTTACAATAATAGCAGGTACAATCAACTTGAATACCAAACCTGGAGACTCTTTCATTGGTAGAAAGTTTATATTTAATGACTCCCCAGTTGAGGAAGGAGATTTTGAAAGGAATATCCTCATGCCAAATGTTTTTTATAAAATTGTTACTGTTACTTTTCTGCCTATAATTGCTCCAGGAGGATTTAATAGTGAAATTTCCATTGGTGTTAGGGATCCAAATGGCTTTGTCTCTTCTGTTGCTATGCAACACATTATTGAGCTCTCTAATTTTATCTTTAATGTCCGCATCAGGTTGATTATGAAGCTTGTCCCAAACCCACATTTCATCAATGTAGACATCTTTGATACTGATTTGTTGTTGTTGTACATTATTAGGAAACAAAAGATATAGAGGGCCAACATTAGTCCAATTGTCATACCAAAAGTCCACCTCTCCTCTCCCAATGATCCATATGATGTTCTTGTCCACCTCTTCTTTAATGTTGCAAAGAACTTTCCAACTTTGTGGTTATCCTCTGCTCCATTGGGACTTGATAGGGTGCATATTGTTGAAGTACTTAGCTTCCATGAAATTCTTCCATAGTGAAGTAGTGGTTCTGAGGTTCCACCATTGTTTTGTTTGAAAAGCATGGCACGTGTCTTCAAGATTTCTGAAGTTCGCTCCACCCTCCTCATAAGGGTAGCACAAGTTCTTCCAAGAGGCCCAATGATACTTACCTCTAGTGTCTTGCCCTGTCCAAAAAAATCCAATAATGTACTTCTCTATAAGCTCAATGGTACCTTTGGGAGAGTTGGTAGCTGCAAAGAGATGAATTGGCATCGCAAGGAGTACATGTCTAATCAAAATAGCTTTTCCACCGGTGGAAAGAAATTTAGTATGCCAACCTCTAATCTTGTTAATGATCTTGCTTACCATATCTGAGTAGTGAGAGATCTTTTTTTTACCAGTAATAAGAAGGCAACCAAGATATCTAATAGGAAAGACCTGATGTTTCATACCAGTAATGATTTTGAGCCTGTTAATAGTAGCAACTTTGGTATTATTGGCCACTGCAAAACAACTTTTTTCCTTAATGAGTAGTTGACCAGAAACTTCCTCATATATTTTCAGAGTTTTAAGCATCATTTCAAGAGGTTTCTTGCTACCATTACAAAAAAGAATAGTATCATCTGCAAAGGATAAGTGATTTATCCTTGGGCCATTAGTGTTCATATAGAACCCCTTGTAGCCTTGTTTATCATACAAGTTATTTAGCATTTTAGAGAGTAATTCAGCACTGATGATAAATAAGGATGGGGATATTGGATCTCCTTGTCTCAAGCCTCTACTGGAATTAAAAAAACCATGTCTTCTCCCATTAACAATAACAGAATACCAGTTACTGGATATGAAATTGTAGATCAGATGAGTCCACCATTCAGAGAAACCAAATGTCACGCCCCGAGCCTACACCCTGGGCGGGACCGGCACTCGGAGACCATTGCTGGCCCCAAGCGAACCCTTGGCCTAGCTTTCTTAACTCGAAACTTGAGACTCTTTACTTGACTTGAAACTCTATACTCTTTGCTTGACTTGAAACTCTATACTTAACTTGGAACTTGAGCCTTAGAATGAAGTTAAAACGTTCAATGAAGACTCTTGAAAAGCTTTAAAGACTTGCTTTGACTTGCTTAACTCCCTCATGATGTTTAGGAATGATTTGGGACAGCCAAACTTAAGAAAATCTCCGAACATAATTTCTGAAAACAGTGGAGTCCGCGTCCTGTCCGCGACGCGGAGCAGATTTTGTTCACAGAGGGAACAAGTCCGCGACGCGGACGTGCTCCTCGCAAACTGCCCGACTTTCTCCTTCACGTCTCCAACTCTAAATCCTCTAACCTCAAAGGTTCCAGCCCCAATTCACTTAGAAACATGAAATCCCTCAACATTCAATAGATTTCAACTCAAAACCCCAACCGGAAACAAGTCCCAACTCATCAAGAATCTCAACATTACAATCAACAACTATACCAACAATAATTTCAACAACTAACAACTTTAACAACTCCAACAACTTCAACCACAACAACTAACAACTTTATCAACAAAGCCAATCCTTTCTTGATAAGTAAAAGGGGCTAGGTGTGTGGGGGAAAGGATCACCCAACACTAAAAGCTCACATACCTTGATAGGGATCACCCCCGACGAAAACCCACGATGATCTCCTCTTCTTCTCTTCTTCTCTTCTTCTTCTCTCAAAACCCTCACTCTCACTCCTTTTAAAATGGTAAAACTGATCAAAATGATCAGCCTAACACATTTATATAACCCAAAATAAAAGGCTAGGGAAAAGACCAAAATACCCTTAATTTTCCGGTCGGATTCCTTGCCCAACTGCCCAAATTTCAATGGCCATAACTCGCTCATACGAATTCGGAATTGAGCAAACTCGGTGGCGTTGGAAAGATCGTTCCACGAACTTTGAAACCATAACTGGAACTCCACCTAAATCATCTTGAGCTAAAATTTATGGCTGTTCAAAGTTGGCTAAAAATTCACATTTTTCCATACTTAGCCAAATTTCCAAAACTTTAAAATTCTTTCCAAAAATGAAAATTTCCAATTCTAAGCCTCTTCAATTATTTCACATTGCCGGATGTTACACCAAATCTCTTTAGAGCCTGGCAAAGGAACTCCCAAGAGACTCTATCATAAGCCTTGGCCATATCTAATTTTAGCACAACATTTCCTCCTCTAGCAAGCTTCTTAATATCATTGATAATTTTTTGTGCAAGAAGGATATTTTCAGAAATTCCCCTCCCTCTGATAAAACCAGATTGGTTCTTGGATATGATTTTGGGGAGTAAGCTGGAGATTCTGTTATTGAGAATTTTAGAAATGACTTTACTGAATACATTGCAAAGGCTAATAGGTCTCAGGTCAGTAAACTTCTGGGGGTGGTCTATCTTGGGAATCATAACCAAACAAGTATGAGTGATAAACTTAGGAAGTTTTGCACCCTGGAAGAAAGACCCAACTGCTTTGTAGAGGTCATAACTTATGATGTTCCAAGCACTTTGATAAAAATGTCCACTTAGTCCATCTGAACCTGGAGCACTATCTTTATCAATGGAAATTATGCAATCTTTAATCTCCTGCATAGTGGGGATAGATGCTAACATAGAGTTATCATCTTCAGTTATGCACCTCTCAATACAATCTAGAGCTTCAAAATTGGAATGATGAGTGTCTTGAGTAAACATATTTTTGAAATGCCTAACAGCAGCTTCAGCAATGCTATTATTTCCTTCAATCCATTGATCATGTTCATCCATAATTTTTGAGATATTCAATCTCCTTCTCCTTTCTTTCATAATATTGTGGAAATAGGTAGTGTTGGCATCCCCTTCTTCAAACCATTTAGCTCTGGCATTCTGTCTCAAGATACAATCTTGAATCTTGAGATATCTAACGAATTCAGCCTTACATCTAGAGAGCTCACTTCTGTTCTCTGGGGTGTTGTTGTTCACACAAGTATCCTCAAGAATTCTGATATCTGCTTCTAATTTTTTTGGAGTTTCATAAATATCCCCAAAAGTTAGTTTAGACCAGATGCTAAGATCTTTACTCATCCTTTTGATTTTTTGATGAAGAATGTACATAGGATTTCCATAGATATTTCCTTCCCAACTTTCTTGTACAGTCTTAAGATAGTCAGGGTGATCAGTCCAAAAGTTCAGAAATTTGAAATATCTTATGAAGTGGGTGGTTTCATTTGTCATCTTGACTAGAAGGGGAGCATGGTCAGAGCTGGTTCTAGACAAATGAGTCACTGAAGTGTTAGAGATAGAGTCAAACCAGCTAGAGTTATAGACTTATCTATCAAGTCTCTTCCATATGGTAGTAGGAGGATCCCTATTATCACACCAAGTGTATATAGAACCATTGTAGCCTGCATCTTGAAGCCCACAGTCATTAAGACATTCTAAAAAATCAAAGCTTTCTTCCATTCTGTAGCTTCTACCTCATTTTTTCTCCTCAATAGAAGTGATAACATTGAAATCCCCAATGGCACCCCAGATTCCTTGGATATTGTTAGCCATTTCTCTCAAATCATTCCATAGTTCTCTTCTTAGGTCTTCGGTGCATTTAGCATACACTACAGTCAAGAATATGGGCTGATTGTTAAGATGGGTGGCTTTGATCAGAACATGTTGTTCTTTATCTTGAAGGATGGTGATGTCCACTTCAACTGTCCAAAGAATCCAGATCTTATTAGAGCAATTGCAGTAACTATGATCCATTCTTAACTTCCTTTTGAATCTTTCCATCTTTCTACTGTCCACCATTGGCTCTTGTAGACATATTAAAGGGATCTGAAACTGTTGCTGAAATGTTTGGAGTCTTTCTAGATAGCCTGCTGATCTTATCCCTCTTTTATTCCACGATAGTGTATCAATCATGAGATATATTCAAGGGTAGAAGTAGTTTGAGTGTTTTTGAGTTCTTCTGTCATGGTGTGACTTTGATCATAAATCTTGCCAAGATTCTGATTGTTCCTGGGAGATAGGTTGTTGTAAACTCTAATGTTTTGTTGAACTTGAGAGGTTAAGCTGTTACTAGTTTCTTGAGATTTTGATCTGTTAGTTCCTCTAATGGCCTCATCATCTGACATGGTTTGGCCTTCTTCTCTGGTATGAGTAAGCTCAAACTCTATTTCTATTACTTCCACATCATGATAAACTTCTTCATATTCATCTCTTTCTCTAGGCTCTCTGTGTTATTTATCCGTGGGTTCATGGTTGTTGTTGTATCCACCTTCTTGTTTCTTATACATTCCATGATTTTCAGTATTTACTTCTCTTTTCCCATTGGCTCCCTAGCTAATAGTGTCTTCGCGAGTTCCCATTTTGTTAGTGAGTGAGACCCATTTTGTAAGCTGATCTGCCTCTTTTTTCCTAATAATTCCATCATCATCTCTGAATTCACCTTGGAGTGTGACTTCTTTCGGGATAGAAACTTCTCCAGTGAACTTTTTCCTTTTATTTTGTATGTTTTTTATGTCTTTGGGATCTTTGATAACTAAACTCAACATTTCGCCTTGTAGTTCTGCCTCAGGATTGGTAATACTAGCAGCATTTCCACTTCTTGTACTTCTAACGTTGAGCTTTGGTTGGTGTCTTTTGCTAGCCTTGCCTTCTTTTTCTTTTTGAGCTTTGTCCCACCTTGAGCTTCTCACTTGATTTTGCTGATTTGCTGAAGTATCATGTTCTTCCAGGTTCACTTGGCTAGGTTCTGCATCTTCCATGTCCCCATTTTCCTTGTCTTGGAGGATATTGAAGAAGTTACTGGTTACTTTGGTCGTTTTGTTGTCAATAGTAAACTTTATCCCATTTGGTGTCTCCTTTGAAATGGTTTCCTTTCCCCTTCGCTTTACCACATCATGACATCCCTCATCTTTGTTTTTAGTGGGATTAGAGCTTTCCTCCATGGGCATGGTGTTTGATCCATTTTGTTGCTCCATTGATCCATGTTTTTGTTGCCATTGAAGGCTCTGGCTTCCTCTTTTGGCGTGGGTATCTACATCCTCTTTTCGTTTTTCCTCTTTGTTAGATTGTTGTTCTCTAACCTTAGTTGTTCCTGTGTGGACCACCTTACAGTTTTCAGTAGAGTAGAATGGTTCTGAACTTTGCAGTGGGAGCAATAGATTGGCAGTGTTTCATATTCAATTTTTTGCTCAAAAGTCTCTTCTTCACCAGAAAGATTTCTTACTTCTACTCTCACTGTATGGATCAGAGGTTTTGCAAGATCAATTTGAACTCTTAACTTTGCTGTGGTTGGTCTTGTTTTCGTAGTCGTCGTTTTATCCATGATCAACGGGACCCCTATGGGATCCACAATTCTACAAAGGGCGTCCCATTCATAGTAATGCCAAGGTAAATCCGGGAGATTTATCCACACAGGTGCTGTTATGATCTCGAATTCAAATGGAAAAGAAAATAATCAACACAATAGTTTTTGGGATTTTCTGATTTATAACTGGAAAATTGAAAACAAGGATATCTACTAAATGGAATTAAAACTACATTTAACAGAAACTAACTGAAGAACTCGCCATAGCCATAAGGACCTGCAGATTTAGATGAGAAAAGAATTTAGAAGGAGATTGAAAAGAAGAGAAGAGAAGAGAGTCTATTAGAAGAGAGAGAGAGGAGCACGAGAATAATACCAATTTGATCAAATGCCCCTTTTGCTCTTCCAGGAACTTAGTTATAGGATGCTCACGTGCAATCACAGCCCTTCAACTTCATTAACTCCAATTAAATCTCGTACGTCTAGGTGTTATAATTCTATTCGTCATTTCTTTATTCTTCACTTAGCTCATTTATTCAGGTCATGACATTCCCGCCCGGATCAAACAATCCTTGACCCCAAGGATGATTATCAAAAATTTGTCCCGTCCAGGTTCATTACAATCCTTCCTGCTTGAAATCAACATTGTCCTCAAGGTTGTTGTCCACACCCGCATATCAAAAACCAAAATCATCAGATTATTTCTCGCTAGAATTCCTAAGGTAATATGCCTATTTGCTGTGAACACTTCTCTCGCAAAAGCTTCAATTAAAGACTTGGATTGATTGACCTTTGCTATCATTGTGTCCCTTATATCACGAAGCAAAGATAGGCTAGTACTTTTTCTCAGTATTGTTTCCATTTTAGTCTGCAGCTCCGCTATTCTGTCAAAGAGCTTTTCAGCCTCTGTTGTAGAGATGTGGAGCTGCTTTTGGAGGTCAACGCTTCCAAGACAACCCAGTGGAATTTCAGTGCGACATGGTGCAAATAAGCCCACAAATATTTGACCCTCAGAATGTACATGAATATGCTTTTTGGAATTTTCCGCAAATGGCAAGGAAAACACACATTTTGCAATATTTGATAGGCATAAATGTTCTCAAAGTATCTCAAAATCATTCCAGTGGCACAAAGAAAAAGCATTATAAGCTGATAGTAAAATTCCTGTTGTATACTTGGGAATACCAGATGTAGAAATGACCAAGTTGTGCTCAGAGTCACTCAAAGAACAATGCTTCTTTAAAAAAGATATGCCCGGATCAAATTGAAATAGATGTGAAAAACCTCGAGTTTCAGGTGTTGTAGCAATCAAGAAATACAATTTCTTACCATGGAAACAACACTCCACTTCCTTAGTGTTAAGAATAGACCAACAAAAGTTGCCTAGTTGCTGATGTAAAAGGTGTAGTGCAAGTTTCTCCATCAACAGAAAAACTATATAAGCAATATTTGAGCTGACTTCGCTTTCATACACTCGACTCCAAGAGAGAATAGGGAAGAATGATGTCACATATCCTGTGAAGAGCATGTGTGCTGATGTAAAATATTGAAATGTTTTATTTTTATAGGATGCAACCCAGCAGCTTCCTTCTCCAGGCCAATCGACATACCACCTGGGTCAAAAGTCAAATACAAACCATACACCATTGTTCTTACTGTTGCAGCTCCATCTCTTAGTTTAGCAGAGTCGTTGGTGTTTGATAAAAGGATATGTAGGCCAACCACATCAACTATAGATGTACCCCTCGCATATTCAACTTTCCAAAATGTACCCAGGCTGAATGCCCCTAATTTAACTTCAGTTTTGGTTGACCAATTCACTTGCAGCCCTGTTCGAGTAATTTGTAACCATGTAGCTTTGCCATCTTTAAGTCTATTACCGAAGTTAAAAGCACCAGAATATATTGCAACAAGGAGGATAAAACCAAATGACCAAGGCTGACATTGTCTACAGACATGTTGTTCTGCCAAATAAGCCTTTACTCTAGCAGTCGACAAGTTTCTAGCCATGACTGAACCTCTTCTTTGAGAAGCTTTCCGAATTGTACACCCATCAACTGACCAATAATGTATAGACAAATAAATTGTGGCTATCCTTTTAGAGTCATCATGCAAGGTTAATGGCAAAATAGAGCTCCAAAATAACATAATCTTCTTACTGGACGATGTTGTTACGTGTAAAGAGAGACTTCTTGTACCACTGTAAACATGGCTATATGTTGGAATGGTAGCAACTGAACATATAGAATCAATATGGACAACAGGAGAATGCATAAACCACTGCCATCCCGTATCCCACACTCGGTTGATGTTATCAGAAGATCTATGCAAACAAACCATGCTAGTCATATCTATCAAAATTTCTCGAACATTACTTGTGTGACCAGTTAACTTCAAGGTCTTCAAACTTATCCCTGGATCCCATATGGGAACAACCAGTCCATTTCCAACTAATTCAAGAGATAACTTGGTCTTAATTCCTACGAATACATGTACTATGCGGACATGATTCCTTTCAGACATTTCATCAAACAAGTGGGAAGCAACTCTTAGTTTCATTTCCTTCAATTTCTCGTTCATTACTACATATCTAGAGACTCGTCTACTAACCCAAAAAACCTCACCAATTTGTTGCAAATTTAACTCATGAGCGAGAAAGTAGACAGATGTTTTACCTGCTATTTCAACCTTCACAGTTGTCATGATAAACTTGATCTTTGCCATTTTTTGAATTTGTAAAGGTGCAATTGAAATAGCTTCTATGGTTCGCTTCTCTGCCTCAATTTTGATAGAGTCGTTCAACGCATTGCTCTTCTCCATCACCTCATCAAAACAAAAGTAACAATGGCAATCAATGCTGCGTATGCAACCATAGAGGCAAGAGTTACAATCACAATCAATGCTGCATATGCAATCCTCGTACTTCTGCAATTGCTTAACATTCACAACTATTCCAGTCACTCCTTCCGTAGCCAAAGTATTATATGACACCGCCAACCTCTTTTTTGATTCCTGGAACATCTTCATCGAATTACTACCCACAGTCGAGATAGGTTCGTTGCTCTGATACCAATTGTTATGATCTCGAATTCAAATGGAAAAGAAAATAATCAACACAATAGTTTTTGGGATTTTCTGATTTATAACTGGAAAATTGAAAACAAGGATATCTACTAAATGGAATTAAAACTACATTTAACAGAAACTAACTGAAGAACTCGCCATAGCCATAAGGACCTGCAGATTTAGATGAGAAAAGAATTTAGAAGGAGATTGAAAAGAAGAGAAGAGAAGAGAGTCTGTTAGAAGAGAGAGAGAGGAGCACGAGAATAATACCAATTTGATCAAATGCCCCTTTTGCTCTTCCAGGAACTTAGTTATAGGATGCTCACGTGCAATCACAGCCCTTCAACTTCATTAACTCCAATTAAATCTCGTACGTCCAGGTGTTATAATTCTATTCGTCATTTCTTTTTTCTTCACTTAGCTCATTTATTCAGGTCATGACAGGTGCTAAAGAATTTTCAGCATTCGGTTTGAAATTTGGGGTCCATTTCAAAATCTTCATATCAACATCATCATTTAAGGCAATAGAATCTCTGGAAAAGATATCATTGAAGTCTTCTTCATTTTCAACATCAATAAAAACATGATATCTATCCTTAGCTCCAATTTTAGCTTCCCCTTTGGTAGTGATAACCTTAGTAAAATCGGATCTGATTCTATCGATGGCTGGTTTTCCTCTAGAAAACTTACCGATTATTGTCCATCGGCAGGTGTCCGCCAGAAGCTCGTGTTCCTCCTTTGTAAATACCACGACTGCTTTGCCATCTATGATTTCGTGCGCTCTTGGAGGGAGCATTATTTTCAGTTTTGATCGATTTCCAATTCTGTATCCTAGAGCACCTGCATACGAGTCCTTTCTATTGTGATTGTGGGTTTGGTCTATTTCCATGAGCTTGGTTCTGAGAGGTGGAAAGTCCTCTGGTTGAGGCGGTCTATTCTTGTTCGCCGGGTCTGGTGGGTCTGGAAATTTGGGGTTGTTGCTTCCTCTGGTGTTACGTGTGTTACCCATAGGGCTCATCGGAGCTGGCCGGTGATAGCCGTAACCAGCTCAAAAGAGCCGTTAGTGATAGTTTGAACTTAACAGTGGAAAAAGAAAGTTGTACGGAGAGAAAAATTTCTTTGTGAAAAATATAACCTTTTTGATCGGAATAATTGCTTTCTTAATAGATGTATCAATTCAAAAGTAGACAAGTAATTAGGGACAGAGGGAGTACAACTCAATGATAACCAACATTGGTTGTGGTGCACTGGTGGGACTATTTCACTCTTGATCAGAAGTTTCGGGATCGAGCATATGGAGAAAATTTTGTTAGGAGTGTCACCCTCGAAAGGACCCTACAATGCGCAAACGGGTTCGAGATGAGAAAATTTTGTTAGAAGTGTCACCTCGAATGAGTTATGCAGTGCGCGATCTAAATTTAGTCAAGGTTCCAATGCGGACTCCGAACATTGAGTGAGTGTAACGATCCATTTGATCGTTTTGAGTACTAGAGCTTTTTATTTCATAAAATACTTTCCGATAGATTTTAAATGGGTATTTTGGACTATTCATAACTAGAATTATGAATTTAGTGGGATAGTTTTAATAACTAATTTAGTTGATGGTTAAAGAAGATAACATTAAAATTAGTAGTGATCCATTTTTATAATTCGTTACATCTAACAATTAGGTTAGTAAATAATCTGTTGAAATAAAGAAGACAAATTAGATGCTTGAGCGTAAAAACAAATTGAGAAGAGGGCTTATTTGTGCGGCGACTACAGGGATCACTCGTATTGGTAAGTTTCTTTATTAATTGTTACCGTGAAGATTTTTGGAGGAATATATTACTTCTGTAACAGTGAAATCGTTAAGGGTGTATTGGGTTGTTACGATGGTTAAGTGCATCAAGTCATTGGCAGTAGGTTTCAATTCTCGTGTGAAACAATTTCAGGCAATCATTACAATAATTATGTGGTAATCATAAAGTAATTATTAGGAGATGTTAATTGAGTAATTGAATTATATCAAAGGCATAGCAAGTGTTGCTCATAAGTGCTTATTTCTCAGTGATTAGTATCGCTAATATAGGTTGGTTGTTCCTGCTATTATTGATGTTGTTAAAATTGGGTGAAAATGTTGTGAGGTATTCACGTGAGTTGGAGTTCTTGGCTAATACCTCTTAATGGTCAATTAATGATTTGGACTAATTCATTACAGTTATATAGTATATAGAAGGGATAAGGGTCTGAAAAATACTTCAACTTTGGTCGGATTTGTTGTTGCGATACTAAACTTTCATGAGGACTTATTACCTCCCTAGATTATTTAATACCGTATTTTTTACCCCCTGAACTATTTAATATAATTTTAGTATCTCGTTATAAATTATGTTTTGATATATGGAGATAGGTAATTAAATATTAGGTGTATTGTATTAGTTCAATACCATTAAAGTTATGCTAATTGGAGGAAGTAAGACTTACCCTTAGGGTTAAACTATAGGAAAATTGATTATGGAATCAGGTAAATTTTTGGGTCTAGACTAGACATATAGTAACATGGGTGTCTATAAACTCG
>NW_006239141.1:804513-810189 GCF_000226075.1 Solanum tuberosum | reverse complement strand
TGTGATTGATTGCGTACTTGCTTCCGTTGTCACTTGTTCATGTTGTTTGTTGCTTGCCACTTTGCTAAGTGTCATAGTTGATTTTATACTATTATTCATTACATATTAGTTTCTATTTTGGGTTGGCCGATGATATCTACTCAGTACATGTTGCCCTGTACTGAGCCCTACTTGTGTTTTTCTTTGTTTTCTTTTTGTGGAGTGCAGCGAGTGTATCAGTGACTTCGACTCGTCCTCAGCTCTAGCCAGTCTCCAGCACATCAGGTTCCAGGGTGAGCTATTCATTCCAGCTCATGTTGGATTCTCTTGGTCGTGACATGATGTCCTTAGTTTTCGGACATAAACTATTTTATTCATTTATTTTGGTGTCTTTAATACTCTTAGACTTAGTATTTGAAGATTAGATGTCCTTGATGTGATGCATTTCAGATTTTGGGGATAATAAGTGTTAGACTTTAGAGGTTTATTTGATTGGTTACTTTAATAAGTTTTGAGCTTCTGCATTATTGTTGTTATTCATAGTTGAATTATTGATATATGTTGGGATTTGGATTTCTTGGTTCGCCCACTTAGAAGGTTAAGTGTGGGTGCCACTCACGACTCATTTTGGGTCGTGACAGTGAGAAACCAAATAAAACTCATTATATATAAAATAAAATGTTTGAGGTAAGAAAATTCTATTCCTATTGTTGCCTTTTGAAGTTTCATGTACTGTGTATTGGGATTGAAATAACATGAAAAATTCTAATACTGTATTTGTTTGAAAAGCCCTTCGTCTACTTTTGGTAAATTAAAAATGTTCATTCCATCAGTCAACAAGTCACACATAAACTAAATACAATAAATAACCTACTTGTCCCTAATATATTCCTGCCCATTCTTTTTTCGTTACAATTTCTATTTTTCTAAAAACTCCGTTTTTCAATTGGGTTGAATTCTTATTGTGCAAAAAAAATCAAATATTGCAACATCTACCATGGATAGATTTTTCATTAAATTATTTGTAGTGTATGAAAAAATTAATATTTTTAACTAAAGTATGTCACAATTTATTTACTCTTTTTGATTTTTTAAAAATATTTCTACACTACTTCTATTGTAAATTATGCAGGTAATTTACGGACCATAAAGCAATAAACGGTTGTCCGATTAGTAGGTGAGTTATTCATGTACTAAAATCAGCCTAACTAGTACCACGTTTAGTAGCATTTCAGTTGTTATAAATAAAAGGGAAAAGTATTAAAAACACCCTAAACTTGGGTACAAATTATTATTTACGTTCCCAAACTATTGATAGCCTTAAAAGCACCCCTCTAGTTGACTAACTAAACTTAGATACACCCCAACCTGCCACATGACATAGCAAGTAGTCTCAAACTCTTGTAGGAGCATAGGGCTTTTAATAAAAACCGAGAGAAGTGTTGAAAGCACCTAAACTTAGCGAGAATTTAGGGGTATATTTTTCACTTATGTTGCTAGATCGGGGGTGTATTTCAATTAGTCATGTAAAGGGGTATTTTAAATTTTGTCAATAATTCAGGATGAAACGAATAATTAGCACTGAATTAAAAAATGTTTTCACTACTTCTTTCTAAATAAAATTCAGCATAACAAGTACAGTATTCGATTGCCAGTTTAAACCAAATATACGTATAAGTTATGAAGAAAACATATGTATAATTTATGCAAGGCAGAAGATGGAATAACCAAACATGGCAAAACTAATACATGCATTAACTCCAAGTAGCAACCAAACAACCCCTTAAGTGCACACCCCTTTCGAACAACATCAATCCACAACACTTGAAAATTTAACAAGTTTAACTTGGCACATCTTGCAAGTATTTCTAAATAAATGAATTTTTAGCGTGAAGCAACCTCACTACTGCACCTCAACCCATGTTGATCTAAAAGTTAGAAATTTAAAAGGCGCAAAGAATGGTCAAAATTGGGCAGGATACAATTTAGAAACAAAACCCTACATCACCAAATTCAAAAAAAAAAAAAAGTATTACCGAAAGAAACTGAAATCTAACCTTATAGAAGTGACGCAGAAGAAGTGATGGCGATTTTGAGAGAAAAATGCAGAAACGAGATAGATGGTATCTCCTTCCTTCTCTCTTTAATTTGTTACTACTTGTAGCATGTATGAATTCGCTTATTTTAAAAGCTCTTAGATTTAAGCTTAAAACTAAATATTTATACCAAGAATAATTATTAAAAAATGTATTGTGAGTAAAATAACTATTTAGTTAATTACTTTTAAAACAAAATTACATTTCAATAAGAGATCCCTTCCAATAATTTTTTTTAAAAAAAGATATGAGTTGTCGCATGAGGAATAGACACAGACAGAGACATGAGGGTAAATGACATGTCCCATATAATCTCGAATCCATACAACCTTATAATCTTGAGTCAACAGGTCAAACCCCAACCCGAATTGATGATAATGATCTGAGAAAAAGTGCTCGATCTCAAAAGGCGCAGAAGGCAGAGGCTGAAACTCTCTGGTGGCAGGATTCCATAAACGCAAGCGGAGACCGTCATTATAAATTTGTTCCTGCACTAAGAATAAGCCAGAAACTGGGCCAGCAACACACTTGATATCAGATAAATTCGGAAGGTGAAGGAGAACTTTTGTTCAGGAGTCACATCCGGAACTATTTTTTTCGGGAGCAAGAAGAACACCACAAACTTTACGAAGATGGGTGGGATCATTGTTATTTTTAAGTCGCAGACAAGGAAATGGGCACCATTGTACTTCTGATGAAAATGCTTCTCTTTAAAACTCGCACTTTTGATGAGACCATACCAGTGCTTGCGCACACATTTGAAACGCAAAAGTGATTCCAGTGGCAACCTCGATAGAATATCAACCACCAGATCTTCTGGAAAATGACACTGACAATCCATACAGATGGGTGTTTGCTTCCAAATCTTTTACCTGGACATATAAGCAGATCTCTTGCTTAGAATAAACAGAATGAAACAACTTACAAGCATAATGAAAGAGAACAAATCTAGAAAACATGAATTAATAGAACAAAAGTTCAACAAAGAAATCAAGCAAAAGTGTTACCATGTTATCAAACTAAGCAAAAAAGAGTAGATTACACATTTGTCCGCTCAGCCAAAAGTATGTAACATCCACTAGTCAATACTGTCAAATTAGGACTGACACTCCAAAAACTAGCTCAAAGGATTGCCTAAACCTTATAAGGAGTCCAGAAATCTCATCTCGATCCGGTGTGAGGTCATTTTCATTAGCAAATACACATATATCACATGTACGGTATACATCTGCCCACGATTTTTTTTCAATGGGCAGCTATTTATGTTATTTCTGTAGGAAACTGGAAAGATGGGAACTCATATTAAAGAACTAGTCATTTAGTTTTCTATTGTATTCATTAGCCAATCAATGGTTTTCTTTTTGTTTTTTTTAACTCTCCATCTCAATTAAGATACAACCATTTTGCAGGTAATTTAAGCAGCATGAAACAGTAAATAACATACCCTTTTCGATTAACATCAATCCACAACACTTGGAAATGGAAGAAGCTTAACTTACCACATCCTGCAGATATTTTTAACAATTGAGAAACGGAAGATGCTAAGAATGGTCTAAATGGAGGTGGATCCAATTTAATTAAGAGCAAAATCATTACCATTAATATATAAGCACATCTATGTTGGTCGGACAATTCATAAATATTGCAGAGAGCGGTTCAGATCCACCAAAAGTAATAATGCATTTTTGGAGGATCTGACATGAGTGCGGCAACAATTTTGGAGATTCAGAATATATTTGTGTAACTCTAACCAGCAAAACCCTAATTTAGGAGTAAAATCCAACATCACAAATAGTAAAAATTCTAAAAAAAAAAAAAAAAGACTATTTAGAAAGAAAGTGAAAGCTAATCTGGAAAAGTTGATGAAGAAGAGTCGGTGCGATTGTGAGAAGGAAAATATGGAGAAAAGTGCAGAAATGAGATGATCTCTCCTTCCTTCTTTGTCAATTTATACAACTCGTATAATCACTTTACTTAATGTTTTTAATATATTTATATAATGTATATATACCTTTCTTAACATAATATACATAATACAATCATAGGTGGAGATAGTTAGGGATTTTATGATTTTATTTCCTTGGATAGATTTACTTGTACACCAACAAATAACTCACTCTTGGAATAATACGATAAGGAGATTTTCTCCATTGTCTCTTTATTTTACATGGTATCAAAGTCAGGTACACCCCGGTATGGGCTCTCCATCCACGCTGCCATTGGGTCTGGCATGAAAGTAGTGTTTAAGTGGGTTAAAGTCCCACAATGTTGTGGAATGGACTAACAGTTTGTTTATATGGATTTGCGCAATCCTTCACTCCTAACCCAACTTTTAAGGTTGTTAGGCTAAGGTGACATATCTTTACATGGTATCAGAGCGTCGTTCTAATTACTTTGGCTCAAAATATTTGTCGTAAGTTAGATATGGTACAAAGGAGGTACCTGGGGATTCGGATTTCAATCTCACAGTCGTTCTATAGAGGACCGTCTCATTACGACCTATAGTACCGGTGGTCGGCAGATAAGCGTTGAGTCTCACGCATCAAAGAACTACTTCTGGTAGTTTCTGTGTTGGACGCGTGTATGGCTTCCGAATCAAACCAGGTTTCCAGTAACACCATCGCCTCAATATTTTCGATCAAAACTTGGTGGTCTCATGTTCAACAGACCTCGGTTGGAAAGGTTTCAAAACACTCCAGGTTTCATCAACCTGGTTTTCTTTGGGCCAAATCACTTGATGTCTTATATGTTGATTTGGGTGTTTGGTTACTTCTGAATCTCCATATTCTTGGTAGAATTTCACTATGAGTCTCTAGATTGTTGATTGTTTATTCTTAGTGAAGAATTATATGTTGATTGGGTCCAGCAAGTTCTATGAATTGTTGAGCTTTTGGAGATCTATTGAGGTATTTCTATTTGGTGCAGTTTTGTTGGTTTCCTATTATTGGTAAGGTTATAGAGATTTGATAAGTTCTTATGTTCCTTGATGTTTTGATGATCTCCTTATAAGTGCAGGGACCTGGTCCTCTACAGAGTATGAATACTCGTCCAGTGGTCAAAGTGATGTACAGCTGGAAAGCTGTCTGTATCAGAAGGTTGGTGAAGCTGCAGCGTACTCCACTAATCAGAAGCGATGAGGTTGCTTGTTCATTGGATAATAACTTTTCATGTCTAAATATATCCAAGGAAAAACAACAAACTAATTCAGTCATATTCTCAAGAACTTACCAAGAGAAGTTTGCAAGGGACCTGGTCCTTGCAAGACTGCGATGTGAAAGGATGACAAGACAGCTGTTAGAAAAGCTGCCACTTCTGATGTGGTAGGTGCACAACTTTTCTAAACAGCAGGCTCTCAGCCAATGGGCGGTCCCAAGGAGTTTGTGTTCATTTTAATATAGTCTCTTCCAACAAAACAAAAACTCAAGATTTTGGCAAATAAAAACTCAAAAGCTTAAAAGGAAAAAGCCATCTTCAAGGTAGAACGATACTTACACTCAACAAAAGAATCTGATAAAGGGCTGAAGCATCTTTGTTGAGTTTGAGTTTTGTGTCTATCATTTTATAGGTTTTTGCATCTTGAAAATTCTCAAGTATACAAGCA
>NW_006239141.1:793215-804312 GCF_000226075.1 Solanum tuberosum | reverse complement strand
TCTTACTCTAAAGTCTATATTAATCGGTTAGGATTAGTATAGTGGGCGGTGTTGTATCCGCTTAGCAAAGTCTAAGTTATCTAGGGGTGATAGCTTAGTGGGCAGTGTTGTATCTGCTTAGGCTCATCTAAGTAATAGGATATATTACTTAGTGTGGAGATTAGTAGGTTAATCTCATTTTGTAAACTGGCTTTTACTTTTGCTTTGAGAAGATTAGTGGAAGCAGTTTGAAAAGTCCTGGCAGGCCAGGTCGTGGTTTTACTCCCTTGAGCAAGGAGGTTTCCACGTAAAGTTGTTGTGCAATCTTTACTTTCCGCACTTTGTTTATTTTCTGTTATTGTAACTGTGCTGAGGACCTGGTCCCATCTAGACTAGTGGACACATACATTCCAACAAGATCTGTTGGGGTATTTCTGGTTAGTGTAATTTGGCTGGTTTCCCCACTCTTGTTAATTTGTTTGGAAAATGGCTGATTGTGATAAGAGAGCTCAAAGTTCTAAAGTTGTTACATCTGACACCATGATTTGGTTCGGAGAGCAATTTCCTAATTTATCCCAATATCATAAATTACTTAAAGAAATCTGATACAGGTAAGGCTTTTGCTAAGTTGTATAAAACGTGTTATGTCACCTCTTCAAATTTTAATCTATTGCATGCTCCAGTGTTGTGTCAACATTTGGAGCACATTGTCAATTGGGACACCCTTCTCTACCTTAGTTGAAGAAGCTATGCCCTCAATTTCATAATATTTCTTCATTGGAATGTGAGTCATGTCGATTTGCAAAACACTATCACATTTCGCCAGGTCCAAGGGTTAATAAATGAGTTTACTCAGGTTTTGAGGTAGTTTTTTCTAATGTTTGGGACCATGTCCTATTGTTTCTGAAATTGAGCATAAATATTTTGTCACTTTTGTAGATGATTTTTCTCGATAACTTAGATTTACTTTATAAGAGTCAATCTGAAGTGTTCACTTACTTTTTTTTTCATGACGAAGGAAACCCGCAACCGCTACCATTTAGATGCGCACAAGGTAAAACTCTCACTCCTATGCAATAGCTCGTAAATCACATAGGAGAGGTAACCCGCATTGGGCAAGCCCGGTGCGTCGATCTCAACCTAGAAGGCAAACCTCTTGCTTTCGCTTGCAAGGGGTTTCGAACTTGAGACCTCCAACATGGAAGTCCCAAGCCCAAACCACTAGGCCACCCTGAAGGGTAACCAACCTGAAGTGTTTACTTACTTTTAAGCATTTTGTGCTAAAGTCAAAACTCAATTTAATCACGCGTACTTGTTGCATATTCTAAGGAATGATAATGCAAAAGAATATATGTCAAAATTATTTTGACCCTACATAAGACAACATGGTATTCTCCACCAGTTTTCATGTGTGGATACACCCTCTCAAAATTGAGTTCTTGAAAGGAAGAATAGGCATTTACTAGAGACAACTCGGACACTTTTGTTCCTATTGAAAGTCCCTAAACAATTTTGGCAAATTCCAATCTCTACAACTTATTTTTTGATTAATCGCATGCCTTCTGGCGTGCTTGCTGATGATGCCCCTTACAATGTGCTCTTTCCAAACAAGTTACTATTTTCGATGGAGCCTAGGGTGTTTGGGAGCACATGCTATATTTGAGATGTTCGATCATTTGTTACCAAGTTGGAGCCCAAGGCATTGAAGTGCGTTTTCTTGGGCTACTCTTCCTTTAGAAGATATATCGATGTTATTCTACTAAATTGGCAAATATATATCTAGTGTCAACTAATGTAGTATTTTTAAAGACTACACCATTCTTCTATACACCTCCCATTTCTTCAATTCAGGGAGAGGAAGACAAGTGGTTAATCTATCAAGTTACTAATTCATACAGAAGAAACGGTTCCCTATTGATTCAGAGCAATCAAATGATGTTGTTCCTCTATCTCTTAGTTCTTCTATTGAGCATTCTACATTTTCTCTATCTTTGTCAGCACGATGGCCAATTGTTCAAGTTTACTGAAGAAGTCGAGAAATCGATTATACATCTCCTACATCAATTTCTTCATCATCGGATCCTCCTCCACTATTACTATTCAAAAAAGTACACATCAGTGCAAATCTACATATTCCACTGTGTAACATCCGACAATTTAAAATGAATATGAAGAAGCTTGAAATTGGAAGTGAATCTGGAAATTTTGGCTAAGTTCAAAATCTGGAAATTTGGCCAAGTGTGGAAATCAGTGAGTTTTTGGCCAACTTTGAGCAATCATAACTCCTAGCTCAGGATGATCCAGGAGTAGTTCCAGTGATTTTTGGAAAGCCCTTGGAACGATCTTTCCAACGCCACCGAGTTTTCTCGATTCGGAGTTCGTATGAGCGAGTTATGCCCTTTGAAAGTTGGGCAGTTGGCAGGGAGTCCGTCCGGAAATTTAAGGGCATTTTTGGTCTTTTCACAAATCATTTCTTTTGAGGATATATTGTTGTGTTAGTCTGATTGTGGATCATTTTGTTCCATTTTAAAAGAGTAAGAATTAGGGTTCTTGAGTGAAGAAGAGAAGAAGAAGAGGAGATCAAGGAGTTTCCGACAAAGATCGTCGTGGAAATCGTCGGGGGTGATCCCTATCAAGGTATGTGAGTTCTTTGTGTAGGTTGATCCTTTCCCCCACACACCAAGCTCATTTTATGATTTTGAGAAAAAGATTTGGAATTGTTGTTGAAGTTGTTGAAGTTGTTAGTTGTTGTTGAGGTTGTTAGTTGTGTTGTTAAAGTTATTGTTCGTTGTGGGACATGATTGGGTTGTGTATTTGAGTTGAATCTCTTGTATGTTGAGGGATTTTATGATCCTTAGTGTTGGTTGGTTCATACCCTCACACACCAACTCGTTTTTAATTCCAAGAAAAGATAGATCTTGGTTGTTGAAGTTGTTGGTTTTGTGCGAGGAGCACGTCCGCGTCGCGGACTTGTTCCCTCTGTGAACAAAAATCTTCTCCGCGTCGCGGACAGGACGCGGACTCCACTGTTTTCAGAATTTAATTTTGTAATTCTTCTTAAGTTTAGCTGTCCTAAATTATTCCTAATCATCATGGGGTCCTTCCAAACACAAATCATTACCCTTGAATTCATAATCCAATTCAAGGAGAGTTAGTTCCAAGTCAAGTAAAGTTATAAGTCAAGTGAAGTTAAGAGTTAAGCTTAGAAGTGAAGTAAGTCAAAGCAAGTTTTCAAAGTTGTTCAAGAGTCTTTAGTGAATGTTTTAGCTTCATTTTTAAGACTCAAGTTTCAAGTCAAGTAAAAGGGTATAGAGTTTCAAGTCAAGTAAAGGGTATAGAGTTTCAAGCCAAGTGAAGAGTCTCAAATTTCAAGTTAGGTCAAGAGCATAAAGTCGAGTCCATTTCTCAAAAGTTATTAGGGAACTATGTATTTCCCAAAGAAGTTTCTAAATGTTTTTACATTTAAGTAAGAAAGGAACATCGATTCCAAGAGAGCCTTTGGGCTAGATTTTGAGTAATTACCTCAAACTAAAGAAAGATGTGTTTAAAGACACTTATGAGCCAAAGTATTTTGGGAGTAGTATTGAGCACCGAATTGGGGACACGAGTTCATATTAACTCAACTCTCCATAAGAACCATGCGCCAACATAGGACTTGACGTATCATGCTTTTTAGAGGATTACGTAAGATTAAGCTAGTGGATCCACTAAGCAATAGTAAGGTCCTATATCACGGCAAGGTATAGGATGGTCCTTGGGCAACGTGAGGTAAAACGTTGTATCATCACTAGGGCTCATAGTGGTGGTTGTCGGTTAAAGAATCTCCAACTAAAGTTATATTACTTTTATATAAGTAAAGTTGAATTGTTATTGTTTTATCATTAACAAGCTAAGTTGTTTATATTGTTTTACAAGCTTTATATATTGCATGTGTCTCATTGCTTTATATATTGAGTTCAGTTATTCATGAGTCGTACAGAGCCAAGGTAAGTGTTCTCTTGTACTCCTCTTAAGCTTAAGTTGTGGTTCAGCTTTCCAGCTCGCATACTCGTACATTCCATGTACTGACGCCAGTTGGCCTGCATCTTATTATGATGCAGACGCAGGTACCCAGGATCAGCATCCAGTACGCCGTTGATCCAACTGAGCACTCCAGAGTCAGTGGTGAGCCTCCTTGCATTTCGGAGGACTCAATTATTTTGTGTTCTTAGTTTTGTTTTATTAGGGTGTTGCGGGGTCTGTCCCAACATCCATCTCAGTATTTTAGAGGCTTCATAGACAGTTAGTCATTTAGTTTTGAGTCTCTCATCTATGTATATATGTAAGTATTCTATTTTGAGATTTAAGTTGCCTTTGTGGCTAGATTTTATAAGTTAAGTTGTTTTCTAACCTTGCATTAGCATTGAGTTATTCTGTTGGGTTAGGTTTCCGCTGAGTTAAGAAAGTCAGGCCAAGGGTTCGCTTGGGGCCAGAAATGGTCTCTGGGTGCCAGTCTCGTCCAGGGTGTAGGCTCGGGGCGTGACACATTGTTAATTTTGTTTCTTATGACCACTTATTTTATGTATCTAGTTGCTTGATCTCCTTTATAGACCTATCTCAGTACCCGAATAGTGAAGGAAAGCTTGAATCATCCTGAATGACATGATGCAATGCTTGAGGAGATACATTCTTCAGATGAGAATCACTCATAGGATTAGGTGGAGTTTCCCAAAGGAAAGAAGACGATAGGATGCTAGTGGGTTTTTGCAATCAGTTAGTCTTGATAGCTCTATTGCAAGACTTAAGGCGAGACTTGTGGCTAAAGTCTATACTCAGACTTAAGGGGTGGATTATTTCTCCTCAATAGCCAAGCTCACCTTTGATCACTTATTTAAATACAAAGCTTTAACTCAAAAGAAAACACAATATAAAATAAATAATTCAACTCGCCCTAAAATAGGCATCTTAAGTTTTTAAAACATTTAATAAAATAAATGATACAGACTTCTCAACGATACAGACTATCTATGAAGCCTCTAACTGATAAAGATGGAAGTCGGGACAAGACCCACGACATCCTAACAACTGCTATAACTGAAAAGTAAATGAAATCCTCCGTAAGCAAGGAAGCTTACCATAGATAACTCGAACTCCCGGATGTATTAACGAATCTCATATTAATGATCCTGAATACCTATGTTTGCATCATGAAAAGATGCGGGCCAAATGGCTCAATATGTGGAATGTAAGAGCATGTAAAGGGAATTCTAAAACATGAACATAAGCTTGAAAAGAATCTGAAAGAAACTGAAGAACTTACCTGGCTCAACATAACTGAACTCATTTCAATATAAAGCAATTTAAACCATGTGCAATATAAAGAAACGTTGTTTGAAAACATGATGTCAACTCTGTGTGTATTCAATGATACATATAACTCTGAGATGTATGTAAAAATACAAATAATTTGATGTATATAAAAATACAAAATACTGTTGTGGGAGTTTCTCTAACCGACAACCATCACATAAGAGCTATTGTGATGATACAGCGATCTTCCTCATGAACTACTAAGTGGATCCACTAGTCTATGCGAAAAGGATTCATCTAAAAAAGTATGACCATTTTCTACCCATGGTGGCTACATGGTTTATGGCGGCTCGGGGTTTCCTGAACCCTCCCCCATATCGATGCTCAATACTACTCCCAAAATATACTAGCTCTTTATGTTTTAAAAACATACTTCGTTCTGTGATTTGAAATTAGTGCTCAAAAACTTAGCTCAAAGACTATCTTGGAAATCAAAGTTTCCCCTCTTGCTTCATTTAGAAAGCGATTACCCTTTTCTGAAAACTAGCCCGAAGGCTCTTTGGAAATATCAGTTTTCCGTTCTTATTTAAATGTGAAAACATTTTAAATCTCTTTGGGAATACTTAGTCCCCATATACTTTTTGAAGAAAGAACTTCAACTTTACTCTTTACTGAACTCAAAACTTAAGTCTTAAAACAAAGTTAAAACGTTTGTAAAAGACTTGTTAAAATATTGTTCATGCCGAATTATGGACATGAACGACTCAATGCAAGGTTTTCAACAACCATAGATAGAACTCAAATACTTGGAACTTAAGAATTTCAATGATACTACTCATTTCAAGAATGCTCAACTCAGAGTTCATGCGGAATTATGAGCATGAACTACTCAACTCAATGACTCAAAGATACTTCTCATCTCAAGACTGTTCGACTTATAATATTCATGCGGAATTATGAGCATGAAATATTCAACTCAAGGACTCAAAGATTACTTCTCAAAAGGGATTAGGAACTCAACACCTAAAGGCTTAGAACTTGAATATACCACTTTTCTGAAAGATGTTCGACTTACGAAGTTCATGTGAAATTGTGGGCATGAAACAACTTGACTCGATGGTCTACATAACTATATGGAAATCATGTATATGACTCTTCTTATTCTATGACTTACTTCCTCAAAATCATTCCTCAAATCGATACTCTTCTCATTCTCTTACTTACTTACTCAAAACTTAACTCAAATTGATGATGGATTTCAAAGGTTTCACAATTTAACTCAAAGGCTTTCTTGAACTCTACTCTTAACTCTCTCTTGAATGTGAATTATGAATTCAAGAGTTATGGTTCATGATATGAAGGATATCATGATGACAAAGTAAACTCATGAATACATTCTCCTCATCCTCATAATCACTTGCTCGAGTCTTGAAACAAATTACTAGAAGTTGTAGAAGACTCTACAATAGAATTCAAAGGGACTTTCTTAGAATGTTCGAAAGAATTCTCAAAAACTTAACTCTCGACTCTACCTTGAATTTGAATTATGAATTCAAGGTTATGATCATGTTAGGAATGATTTTAGGTGTTTAGAAGTAGCTTAGAGTAGTTAGAATCGAAAAAGAGTGAAGGTACCCTTCGAAAGAACTCAAACGGAGCAACCGATTGCAAACTGGACGGGCAAGCGACCCTGGGGCAATGGGTGGCGCGGAGCGCCAGCCCCTAACATTCCGAGCCTACTTTGGGGCGCTCTGGCTGGCGCGACACGCCATACCCCAACCCAGAAAATGCGACGAATTTCTTTGGTCGTTTTCTCACCCTAACTCGTCTAGAATCGAACGATTTCTTCCCAATCACTTAGAATCAATTACTTAACATAAGTACACTCTAATCTACTCAATACAGACCTTAAAACACTCACTTTGATCTCAAGAAATCATCAAAAACCCAACACAACAAGATTTATAAAGAACTTC
This sequence comes from Solanum tuberosum, assembly GCF_000226075.1. Taxonomy (NCBI): domain Eukaryota; kingdom Viridiplantae; phylum Streptophyta; class Magnoliopsida; order Solanales; family Solanaceae; genus Solanum; species Solanum tuberosum. The sequence continues at coordinate 797,068 of NW_006239141.1, read as the reverse complement.
AAGAACACCTATCAAGAACTTAAATCCTTCAACTTTTTGAGAATGAAACTTCGCTGAAAATAATATGTTTGGTGTGTGGGTGAACAAACCCAACACTATGGAAGCTTACATACCTCTTAGATATTAAACCCATGGCGAAAATCCGCAACAAAACGCAAGACTCTCGACGAACACTTTGATCATCTCCTCTTTTCTCTTCTTGAACTCTAAACTAAAACCCTAGGGTAATTTTAGGATTATAAAACTGAACCTAATAGGATTAGACCCTTAAAACCTTACTAAAAACGAATTAAATCTGATTGGGTAAGGAAAAGACCAAAATATCCCTCACTATTCCGATTTTGACTTTCTTTAACTGGGCAGCCTAACTTCAAAAGGCCATATCTCACTCATCCGAACTTGAAAGTTAGCAAACTCGGTGGCGTTGGAGAGATAATTCAAAGATCTTTCCTACGGTATCTGGTAGCACACCTAACTCATCCTGACCTAGGAGTTATGGTCGTTTGAAGTTGACCCAAAACTCATATTTAGCTTAACTTGCAAAATTTCAGATTTCGCTATTTCCCATTCGATTCTTTTTCGAACTCAAGGTGCTACATCTAGTGAACTTAACACTTAAGAAATTTTAAATTCCTCGGTAAAATCCTACTGACAACAAAGGATGGTTCAAGTCTTAGCTCAAAACTTTTCTGGGGTGTTACAATAACGACCTATAAGAAATATCAGCAGAAGTAAGTCTCACCTTTGAAGAGAGTATTATGCAACGCCAATATCAGGAACTGAAGCAAAAACAACACAGAGAAAATTAAACAGAGCAAAACAAAGTAAGGAAGAGGATTGAAAATACAGTGTAATGACAAATCAAGTGTTGATTGCCAAGTTTTACAATGACCTACGTCATTCCGTAAAGATATATACATACAGACATGACACTGTATCACAACTACAGCCAAAATATGACAAAATTTGGTGACAACTCAGATAACATTGTGTAGAATAACTTGTTAATGTAGTGTTCTTACTCCTTAGCGGCTTATATAAATACTACACGGACCCAACATGCTTCGTTTAATGTAACGATTTTCATTGTAATAATACAACTTAAGCAGTTAAGTACGCTTAGCTGCCAAATGCCTCTATATTAACATAGGCAGAACATGGCACATTCATGTACATATTCAAAACATATAAACAAACTGTAAAAACCAAAAACAAATTCATATTGATGTTTAAATAGATATAATAACCAACCATCCACTGTACCAGACCTATTAATCTGAATAGGGATTAATGATCTGCAGCCCTAACAGTCAGCAGAGGCTTCCAATCTATTGGTATGATACTGAAAAAGTGTTTATTTTTAAAAAGAGGGGGAAAAATTGGGGGTAGGAGAAGCGGAAATGGGAGAGAGGAATGCAAGATGTGGAATCAAACCCTCACCAACAACATGAAAGTTCAAATAACCAACCTACTAACTGAACTAATAAGGTTGTTCAATTTGCTAGACAACATTATCCTTGCCCTGGCTGTCATTCTTTCTCTTTATTTGAACTAGGCTCTGCTTGTAATTGAAAACCCAAGAGCGACCCATGATTAGGTCCAGCTGAAAGCCAAGATCTATAACTTGTCTTGTTGTAGGGTCATATAATACCAACTGTGAAGTTTCTGTGATTTCGAAAATCATCTTATCATCCTCCCAGACGCTGCGAGGCCAATGAGCAACTATTTGAGGTTGAACATTAAGAACTTTGGTCCAACTACCCTCTAGGTTCATCGCCCACACATCATATATGGATGTCATTGGTTTACCAGGATCACCAACTAAGATAGCAAGTGAGTCACCATGCAACATAAGCTTTCCCCACTGTGCCTTTGGGATATCCGGGCCTTGCATCTCCCCAAATTGTTCGCTGCCCATATCAAACGAGCATATGCGGAAGATATTGTCTAGACGCCCAGAGAGCCAATAATATACCCCGTTGAGATGTGTAGCACCAATGGACTCGTGTAAGTTACAACAGTCAGGGAAATCAGGTCTCAGGTTCCTCCATGAGTTGTTGCGTAAGGAATAGACACTAACAATGCAATTAGGGGAAACGCCCAGTCCCCAGTCATCCCAAAATGTTCGAATACATAGAACCTTATAATCTCGAGTCAACGGGTCAAACCCCAATGCAAACTGATTATCATGATCTTTGAATGGCTGAGGCTCAAAGGACACAGGAGGCAGAGGCCAGAACTCCCTGGTGGCAGGATTCCACAAAGCCAAGCGAGCATCGTCTTCATCAAAAAATGCTGCTTTTTCCACCAAGAATAGGCCATCAACTGGCCCAGCTATGGACATGAAATCAGTGACCCTCTGAAGCTGATGGACAATTTTTTGTTCAGGGGAAACACCTTGAACTATTTTGGCAGGGAGCAAGGAAAAAGCAATGGACTTTGATTTATCCGATATGGTTAAGTTACAAATGAGGAGACGGGCATGATTATGCTTGTGATGAAAATGCATTTCTATAAAACTTGGACTTGTGATGAGAGCATACCAATGTTTGCACACACATTTGAAACGTAAAAGTGATTCCACAGGCAACCTTAATAGAACATCCACTAATAAATCTTCTGGTAAATGACGTCTACCAACCATAATGGTGTTCCCAATTTATCTCCTGTGAAACAAAAATTGAGTAGTACTATTATGATGTGATCAACTAAAAACACAAAACAAATAGAAAATTGAAATTCATAAAAGGCTGAAATTCTCCCAGTGTCGTTAAGAAACAAAATTTCGAAAAATGCTCTTAAAAGATTTGAAATTTTCCCATTTCATCTGCTTTTCATTAGGCAACCAAATGATCCCTCTAAATCACAACTTAGCATATACAGCAATTCTACAAGTAAATACACAACAATTTCGACCAACTTGGAAATGGTTTAACTTAGCACAACTTTCATTCCGGTCCGGTGCCCAGTCTTAGTTGAACCCATACAGTTTGAATCACACAGTGAGTTGGGATACAAAAACCATAACAGAAACAGAGTAACAAAACCCTATATTATCACCAAAATAGAGAAATTGAAAATCTAACCTTGTAAGCTGAGGAAGAAGAATGAGAAATGAGAGTAGTGAAGAAGAGGCAAAAACGTTGTCAATTTATTGTACTCGGATAAGCTTTTGGTTGGCAGATATTCTCCTTCTTTTTCTTTTTATGTTTTATGGTACCTACAACCTACCTACCTTTATATTTTTACTAGATAATGTTGCCCGTGCTATGCACGGGCCCAATAATATTTTGGGGCTAATAATCGAGTTTTTGAAGCGATTGTTTGCATGGATAAAGGAATAAGTTTTTTTTTATCACAAATCAGTACTTTCTTTGACGCTATTTAAGGCATAATAAGAGTACCCACATACAACATTTTTGAAATATTTTATGTTGTCAATTATCATGATTTATAGTATTTTTACGCAATTTTTAAATATAAAAAAAAAAAGACAAATAAATTAAAATGGACCCAATAAATGTTATTTTTGTTGTCTCAATTTATGTGACACAAATGAAATTTGGAGAGTCATCCAAATTTTCATATTTTTAAAAAAAAATGTTTGAAGTTATTAATTATTGTGATTTATAATATTTTTATGTAACTTTGAAATAATGTACATTACTGGTCACTTTGTCCTAATTTATGTGATATGGATAAAATTACAAAATTAACCCTTTTAAAATGTCTTTCAGATATTTTAAGTTGTTAATTATTATTATTTATAATACTTTTTTGGTAATATTAAAATGATATGTGTTATTTTTTCTGTCCCAATATATGTGAGCCTGATAAAATTCTGAGAGTCAAC
>NW_006239141.1:727271-792792 GCF_000226075.1 Solanum tuberosum | reverse complement strand
ATAAAAAAATAAGACAAATAAATTAAAATGGACCCAATATATGTTACTTTTTGTTGTCTCAATTTATGTGACACAAATGAAATTTGGAGAGTCATCCAAATTTTCATATTTTTTTAAAAAATGTTTGAAGTTATTAATTATTGTGATTTATAATATTTTTATGTAACTTTGAAATAATGTACATTACTGGTCACTTTGTCCTAATTTATGTGATATGGATAAAATTACAAAATTAACCCTTTTAAAATGTCTTTCAGATATTTTAAGTTGTTAATTATTATTATTTATAATACTTTTTTGGTAATATTAAAATGATATGTGTTATTTTTTCTGTCCCAATATATGTGAGACTGATAGAATTCTGAGAGTGAACCTATTTTATTATATAGTTTTTAAATATTTTAAAGCTTTTTAAGTCATTTATAAATGATATATGTTGCTTCCTTGATTTGGACTTTTTCATTTGTGATATATATATATTATTTTAAAAGGGAGTTTATGCCCAAGTTCTACTATATATAGTAGAATATTAAGTAGAATATAATATTGAAGAAACTTCCTTTTAAAAGTCCTACAAGTATAATATATAATATTCAAGATTGTGAAAAGTCCCAATCTTGAATATTATATATTATATTTGGGCCTAAACTCTCTTTTATAATATAGTAGATATTTTATTTGTTTTGATTTCTCAAATGGTATTTGATATTTGTATTGGAGTCTAATTATTTCGAATTCGCATTGAGTACGACAATAGCACTTTCTATCAAGAATCTTTTGATACTCAAAACTTGAATTTGAGACCTCTAAATTAAGAGAGGAGCAGACTCATCTAGTGCACTATATACTATATAATGCAACTCAATGATAACCAACATTGGTTGTGGTGCAGTGATGAGACTATTTTATTTTTTACCAGAAGTTTCGGGTTCGAGTGTACGGAGAAAATTTTGTTTGGAGCACCACCCCGAATGGACACTACAGTGCGCGAACGGGTTCGATCTTATGAAGAAGATCCTGTTAGGAGCGTCACCTCGAATGAGTCATGTTGTGCGCGATTCAAATTTAGTCAGGGTTCCAATGCGGGCTGCGACATTGGGTGAGAAAAAAAACTCAATGAGTATATTATATTAATAAAATGCTTGAGGTAAGAAAAAATTATTCTTATTGTTGCCTTTTGAAGTTTCATATACAGTAAAACCTCACTAAATTAATACTCAGTAAATTAATAATGTCTCTAACATAATATTTTCCTCCGGTCCCGATTTGGATCAATTGAAAAATCCACTTATTTCGATAAGATAATAAGATAATATATTTTTAGAAGATCCCTATTTAAATACTTGGTCCCATTAATATTATAAATTAATAATTCTTTAAAAGTACAAATATATCTAAGACAATTTAATAAAATGTGATTCTATTGTGTTTTATTTTTTGTTAAATTTTAAATCTAGTTGAAGTTCATCTCTAACTTTTCTTACTGCATCCAAAAGTTTCGGTGTTATCTTTTCGAACTATACCATAAAATTGTGAAGAGTTCTAGATAGGATAGGTGTTTTCTTACGCGTAATTGGTTTCAAATGTATTGTACCATCTACAACTTAATCATCAACATTGTTTTTTATCGTATCCACAATTTCTTCTAAGCTCTGGATCTCTGAATATGTATCATTTTCACCTGGATAATGCAATAGGTTATTGCCGTCCATTTTATTGCGGTAACTAAGATTATTAATCATGACCTCAAGTTCATGAATGACGTTTTCACAAGCGGATTCATTCAAATTCTCTGAGATTTCATCCTCCGAACAAATTTTGTAGTGTCGACAACAATTTGTTGTTGTCTCTTGCTAAACACTTATCGTCCAAGCCGGAATTGCAAAATTGATAGCATCCAAAACATTATTTTTTTGTGGATCGATTTCATGTCCCACTTCATAGCCTTCTTATATCCTATGACAATATTGGTTGTGATAATACATCTTGAAAACTCTTATTATCCCAGCATCACAAGGTTGAATCTCAAAACACTCTATAAATTAATAATTATTAATTTATCGATTAAATAATATCTCTACAAATTAATAATATTTCATGATCCCGACTATATTAATTTAGAGAGGTTTTACTGTATTGTGTATTGGGATTGAAATAACATGAAAAATTCTAATACTCTATTTGTTTGAAAAGCCCTTCATCTACTTTTGGTAAATTAAAAATGTTCATTCCATCTGTCAACAAGTCACACATAAACTAATACAATAAATAAGCTACTTATCCCTAATATATTTCTGCCCATTCTTTTTTCGTTTACAATTTCTATTTTTCTAGACTAGAAACTTCGTCTTTCAATTGGGTTGAATTCTTATTGTGCAAAAAAATCAAATATTGCAGCATATATCATGGATAGATTTTCATTAAATTATTTGTAGTGTATGAAAAAATTAATATTTTTCACAAAAGTATTTTGCATTTTATTTACTCTTTTTTATTCTTTTAAAAAATATTTCTACCCTACTTCTATTGTAAATTTAATGGTTAGGCAAAAATTAAATGCAAAATATTATAGTATGTTTGTCATATTTTTCAAGTAGAGTTCGGTAAAAAAAGTACCATATAAGATTATGATATTCGTGAGTAATGATGAAATCGTGATTTTCATTAAAAAAGTTAAAATATAAAGACTATATATATGAAGAGAGAAATGTTAACATATAGTTATTTTATGTAAAAAGAAGTAATATGCTACACAATTACTTTTTGTGCGAAAAAAAATAGGGAAAATTGTATATAATAGCAAACTATTAATTCAAATTAAATGCTATAAATAAAGTTTGATTTAATTGTACCTCATAGCAAATTGTTGCTTATTAAATATATATTAGATACAAACATTATTATATATAAAATACCTCTTCTATTTATATTGTATTTAATAAATTATTCGTGTTTTTTATGATCGTGTGAAACGCGGATGAGTTCACTAGTTATTTAATATTGGAAAATTGTATATAATAGCAAACTATTAATTCAAATTAAATGCTATAAATATAGTTTGATTTAATTGTACCTCATAGTAAACTGTTGCTATTTCACCTCTCTCCTGGTGAATCTCGCTCGCCACTCTCGTTCTCTCCCTCGCCTCTCTCATTTTTTATACAAACGCAAGTGTATAAAGTGCGTTTGTGTTTGTATAAAGCGAGAGAAGATTGTATATATACATATATTTTCGTTCCCCTCTCTCCCCTCTCCCAGATCTCGCTCGCCACTCTCTCATATCTCGCTCTCTAACTCGCCTCTCTCACTTTATACAAAAACTCAAATGTATAAAATGCGTGAAAATTGTATATATACATATATTTTCGTTCCCCTCTCTCCCCTCTCCCAGATCTCGCTCGCCACTCTCCCAGATCTCGCTCGCTCACTCGCCTCTCTCACTTTATACAATTGATCTTTTTGTATATTATACCAAAGCAGATTATACAACTGTTTTCTTTTGTATATGTATAGCGAAATATACATATTTATGTTTGTTATGGAGCGCAATTATGCAAACTTTGCTATAGCATACAAATATGAAATTTTGTGTTTGCTATATGTGAAAGTTGCTCAAAAAAATATTAATTGATACTTCTAGGATAAGGATGGCTCTATGACTATTTGAAAGTATAATAAGTAGGCAGGATAACCTTTTAGTTGAACAAAAGAAGAATATAATCTTCTAGTTGAAATATGCCTCACATTAAGAGGGTGGTTAGCCATAAAATTTGTTAATTTTTTTCCAAGTTGAACTCTAGAAAACAAATTAAGCCTTAAAAAATTCAAAAAAATAATCTGTTTCCACTTATTAGTGTTGGTATATACTACATCATTTTAAGGAAATACGGCTTCTAACACCAGTTACAATGTGGCAAGATTTGTTTTTACTAGAAAAGATGTGCAAAACTAACCAATATTTTTTTCTATTTATTTTTGCTTGTTTACTATATTAAAAATAGATGTTCATATTTACCTATTCATTTAAAAATTAAGAGATAATTTATTATTTTATATCTCTTTTGTCTTTATTATTAAATACTATTCATTTTCTAATATTTGAATGACTTGTAATTATCAAGGGTAATATAAATAAAATTATCATTACATTTATTATTTATTAAGAAATGTGTCAATTCAAATATGGACAAGTAAAGATGACAGAAGAATCAATAGTCACAGAAGAGTTGACTCTGTTTATATGCGCACACACGATGAAAAATTAAAAATTGAAAATACATTGAATTAGAACAGTTTGTTAGAATATGTTGTTAACCAACTATCCATTCTAACAACTTAGTCATGGATAAGAGTTACTAATTTTGAAGCCATCACATTACTTTATTGCACTTTGACTTGAGAATTAAGATTATGTTAAAACGTTTAAACTATTTTGAATAGTTCAAGCTTATTTTATGGCCCTCTTCCCTAGAAAGAAAATTACATCTTTGACAAATGTTGCCAACATACGACATGAAATTTTATCTAATAAGATACTGATGCCTTGATGTTTGTTGCAAAGCTATACTACAACAAATTGGAATAAGCAGAGAGATGTCAATATCTTAATCTCACAGAACCCCTAACAGATTCCCAAAATTACCACCACTGTGAGAACTATATGTGATAAATTAATCAAAAGACAACTTAGTGAAAATTGCATTGTTGTAATAAAGGATGACTATAATCAACATATTTGTCCCAGAGCGGCTTGTACTTCTCAATACCAATCTTCAACCAGGGTTTTGAGTTACCATTGAAGTGCAGCACAGCTCCCTTTTCTATCAATTTGGAATCGACATTTGTGTAGCCAAAACCTAAGATATGCCATGAAGGATTCAAAGCCTCTGTCAATCCATAGAAGGTTAGCAGTCCAGGTGGTAAAGTGCCAAGCTTCCACAATGTGCGGTCCACGTTCTTTTCCTGCCAGTAATGGTATATGCCAGTAACATTCCTTTTTCGCCACTCAACCAAATCGAAAACATTCATCCCGAAGGCCCACCCACATGCATCAGGATCAAAATGTTGACGAATAAGTGGGTGAGAATAATTTAGGTACTTGTGATATCTATGGAATGTCTCCATACAAGTCTCCACTGCACCATTTACATTGCCATTCAAATCTGTGGTGAATAGGGCTGAAAGATCCTTCTGCACTACAACATCATCATCGAGAAACACAACCTTCTTAAGTGCAGGAAAAACTTCTGGGATATAGAATCTCAGATGGTTAAGCATCGATAAGTATTTAGGGTTTCTGAACTTGATCGGAGTTCGGCTGTTATCATGGTTGCCAGAAAAGTAGTAGTTCTGGGTGTCAGAGTCTTGAAGTTGTTTGAGAACAGGTACATATGAAGCATTTAACCAACTAAACTCTTCGATCTTTTGTACGACAACAGTCACTCCTCGGAAACTGTTCATGGTGAACCATGCCTTCATGGCAGCATAGTTCACCTCATCCGTTACAAGGTGGAAGACCACCATATCAGGATTCTTGGAATTCATAGCCGTTGAATTCACCACAACCGAAGTTGCGAGGATGTTGTCTGAGAATACACAGAAATGATACAAACCAGTGTCCACAAGTTTGGCAGCTGCTTGCTTTTCTTCCTTGAGTTTTTTCTGCAAATTGGAACTTCTGAACCATTCAGCTGTTAACCGGACACCAAGGCAGTAGAGACTTTTAGGGACTTCTTCAGCAGCAATTTGTCCATATTTTGAACTCTTCTCGCTGAAGGAATTCGCCTGTTCTTCAAGGCTTTGGATTTTGGCTTTCAGTCTCATAAACATGGTTGCACTGTCATAGTGAAGTTGCTGGGCTTGGTAGAGCAGAAGTGCCATATCTCGAATTGCACTTTCTGATTCTCCGTTTGTCAAGGGACTTCTTCTGGAAGCAGCATTAGAAAGAAGCATCTGTGAGTTGCGGATTTGAGCACTTAGTTCCCATGCAAATTGAAGGTTGTTGCTTTCTTTTGCAATTACAAGAATTGCCTTTGCAAGAGAAATCTGATCATTAATTTGTCTTGTCATCGATTCAGGCCTCAGCATTTCTTCAGTGATGTTGAGACCATCCGCAATTCTGTCATGTCTATAGGGTCTCTGCAAAGAAAGACAAAAGAGTACAGGTTCAGATATTTTTCCATAAGCTTACAAGAGACTGTCAGACAGAGGAAAAACAAATTGCAGCTTCGAATGAGAATGCCAACTTGAGAGGAAGTCTTTATTGCAACAGGCATCAGCTAATGAGTTAATAAATTCTTCCTCCAAACATATGTAGTTGTCTTGGTAGGTAAATAAGGAATCCCGTGCCCAATTCCTACTTCTTTAGTCAAGGTACCACTACACATAAGTTAACAGCACAGTATGATTTAAATAGTGTAAAACACCGTAAAATGTATCCTCTCATCAGTATTACAAATTTGGAATTATTACTAAATTCCAAATGTCACTTAACTTTTGATTTTCAGAAACCAAATAGTGTTGTTGAGCTCGTTGACGGAGCATTTAAACCCTAAAGATAGGTGCAGGTCATGCAATTCCCCTTGCTCACATGGTGTTTTAATGCAGGCACCAAAGCACTAATATGTGTCTTATTGATCAAGGGCTTGTCCTCATTAAGGCAGCCCTAAACAATGCATACAGCTGGCAAAGTGTCGTATTAATTGCTATATAAAAGTCATAAATGAATACCATTAGTGATTAACAATAGGAATTGGAAATGTAGAGGAAAACTAAGCACTAAATTTGAATTAGAAACTTAAAATTTCATTTTTTGCATCTGGAAACATAATTTTAAAATGGTTTCTTAAATCATTGATATGCTTTCTTTTACTATTTTTTTCTGATAAGGGCATATAGACGTGATTTATACTTCATACATTTCAACTTTTGAAGTTTTTCAATTCCATCGGGTATAATTGTTGTTTTTTGTGCTTGTATTACATACATAACTCTCCTTTCTTTACTTAATTTCTGTCTTCACTAAAGCCGCTCGTTTCGTTGCTCTTTGTACTTAAAGCTCCACAGGATTTTGGTGTAGTTTCAGCATTTGAAAACACTAAGCATCACCAACAGCTTTTTTTCCAATTATTACTCTGATTTCAGTTAATCAAATACATTATGGCATGGAATCTATGCAGCAAACTCAGCACTGGGCAATAAAAAAGCACTAAATGGATAAATATCAATTGTCGGATGAAATGCTTAAAGGGAAGTAAGAAAATAAGAAGTACCGTGCTGAAGTAAGAGAAAATAAGAAGTACCTTGCTGAACCAAGGGCCATATGAATAGAAAAGATTTTTGCAAAAACAGTCACCATAAAATCAATTAAGTCCATATTTTCAAGTGTCAACACACATTTTGCTTTTATTTTTCTCCTTTTCTTCCCCAACTAGAAAATTTTCACTGGGTATGTTGTTTCTTTCCCCAACTAGAAAAATTATCATCGGCAAGCATGAACCGGCATAATGACAAGAGGGGGGACTACATTGTCCACCTTCACCCATAGACTTTGAGAAAAACTTGGTATATACATGTAATATCTACAGGAAATAGACATATAAAAACAGAGGCACCCGAAAGTGCAGAATATGTGTTGGTGCACTAGTTGAGAAAGTTTTTTGTAAGTCCTCGTCTTTGTAACCAAAGTTCAAATCCCCCTCAATGCACTTAATTTTGCGTAAATTTGACCCTAGTCTCCTACCTTTCCCACTTCAGCCTTCCTTTTTCCTTTTTCCATTTTTTTTTACCGTCTGCGTACATCCTACTCTCCCCATACCCCACTTGTGGAATTACACTGGGTAAGTTGATGTTGTTGTTGTGGTGGTGGTGGTGGTGGTGGTCTTCTATTTTTTTTTACTGGGTTTTATGCTACCAGCCTTTTCCTATTCTTTTTTTTTTCTTAAGCCTTTGTTTTTCTTTTTAATTTTCTTTACTTTTGTTATTCATTCTTTTATACCACCAACTCTCCTTTAGCCCTAGTTTAGAATCATAGGTGGTGAATTCAGTTGAATCAGTGCACAATTCTTTTGTGATTTTAATTAGTGAATGAGTAAGTATTTATTTTCTTCTGATTTGATTATGACTCCAAACTGTGACGGCTTGCTAATTTCGCCTTTGGATGTTTTAAATTTGCAATTTCTGAAATACAACACACATATAAAGTATTAAGCATAAATTGGAAATACTATAAAGGAAAATTAATCTAAGAAAAAATAATTCAAAACTGAGTTATGTTTTTCACTAACTTACCTGACCAATAGGCACACTTTTTAATTGTTTTTTATATTTAACTTATCTGGGGTCCAAATGGTTCGGGTTGAGCAGGACCAAACGGAATATTTGGATTGCAACTTCAGTGTTGCGTTGGATGAAGTGGACATGGAAGTGAGGCTTGCCACACAGTCTATTCCCAAGAGAGAAAATTTTAAATACCTCGGGTTTGTCTCCAGGGTAGTGGGGACATGATGATGACTTCACACACCACACTGGGGCGACATGGATAAAATAGAGGCTTGCCTCTGGGCTTGTGTGATAAGAAGGTACCACCTAAACTTGAAGGTAAGTTCTACAAAGTGGTGATTAGATCGTCCTTGTCGTATGGGGTAGAGTGTTGGTCAGTCAAGAAATCACATATTCAAAAAATGTATGTTGCCGAGATGAGGATGTTGAGATGAATGTGTGGGCATACTAAAAGTGACAAGATTAGGATGAGGTAAAACGGGAGAAGGTGGGGCTGGCCTCTGTGATGAGCAGCAAAATGAGGAAAGCGAGACTGAGATGGTTTGGACATCTGCAGAAGAGGTGCACCGACACCCCAGTGACAGTGAGGAGGTGCAAAGGTGGTTGTAGGAATACGCGGAGGTGTAGGGGTAGGCCGAAAAAGTATTGGGGAGAGGTGAGTAGACAGGATATGGCGCAACTTCATATTACCGATGACATCACTTTAGATAGGAAGGAGTGGAGGTCGCATATTAGGGTAGAAGGTTAGTAAGGGTAGAGTGTTGTCTTGCCTTATAAAGGTTTAGAGTGTGTCATAGGACTAGTCATACCCTTGTAGTTCTTGTCATATGTTGTTTATTGTATTTTCGATCATCACACTATTTTGTTGTTGGTATTGTTTCTCTCTCATAAACTTTACACTACTTTTCCACTTACTCCATTGTTTTCTTCTTTTGTTATTTGGGTTGATGCACTTGAACCGAGGGTCTTCCGAAAACAGTCTCTCTACCTCCACGAGGTAGTAGTAAGGTCAGCGTACACTCTACCCTGCCCAGACCCCTCTTTGTGGGATTTCACGGAGTATGTTGTTGTTGCTGATATTTTTCTTCTTCTACTTTTATCCAATATAATCAAATGAAGAGAAGAAAACTTAATGGACTGAAATAACTTCGGCCTATTAATCGGTTGGTTTTTAAAGCAAATTCTATTACATCAATCTGAAACTAATCTTGAACCGACCAACTGACCGAAAATTCCTCATTATAAAAATCCAATGACAGATCCTATATTAATGCATGGTGCACCTGTGGTCTTTAAATCATGGGTCAGCCTCTGATAATGAGGTAATATGCTAATCTTGGATTTTATTTTATTTTTGAGAAACAGATTCTTGCTTGGGAAAAAGTCAAGTACAGTTGAGCTGAACCACCAAGACTGTTCCTATCTTCTTTTTAAAATTACCGTAATTCATTCAAAAGTAAAAGAAAAAACTACTTCACAAAATCTTTTTAACCTTTCCATATTGAACACTCCAGAATAAAGTTGTAGTCTGTGTTGGGTTGGGTAATACCAGAGTGTTTTCTAAGATAGATACTCTTAGAACCACATTATTATCTACAGAAAACAGAGACCTCTCCATTTTATCTGGATCACCTCAAAAGGCAATATTTGTGTCCTCAGCTTACATAAATTATTCAACTTGTTACAAGAATTCTTTTTCAGTTAACTATGTTCTAAGTTAGGAATTAATGTTTTACTCCCCTCCGTCCCAATTTATGTAGCACCGCTTGACTTGACACAAAGTTTAAGAAAGAAAGGTGACTTCTAAAATTTGTGGTATACAACAAATCTTAGATATCTGTGTGGCTATAAATTATTTCATTAAGGATAAAAGGGGAATTTCAAAGTTAAGTTATTTCTAGTTATAAAAAAGTGACATTCTTTTTGGGACAAACTAAAAAGGAAAGTGTGTCACGTAAATTGGGACAGAGGGGTAAAATTTCACTTTGATTGTTTGTCAAAATATATACTATGTAACTCTACATTCTTAACTATCAAAAGGGGATCTTGGAATTCTTGGTTCCTTTGAGACATTCAATAAGATTAGCAAATTACAACGTAGACCACAAGGAAGACAAGTAACTTTGATATGTCTTGTATAATTGATATTTTTATGTCCTTTACCAATTGATTACTTCCATGTGTCCCTAAATAATTTTAAGTTTTCCCAACTCCCAGCATAACTTATATGGAACCTATTTTCTTTATACATACTCTGTATTCTGCTGATTTTGTTAATTCCGTGAGGAATATTTAGGCTTTTATTAAGACACTTCTCAGATCGAACCACTCTGTACTATGTTTTTTTTTTTTATGACAAGGGAAACCCGCAGCCGCTAACCTTTGAGTGCGCACAGAGTAAAACCCCCGCTCCTATGCAATAGCTCGCAAACCACATAGGAGAGGTAACCCGCACTAGGCAAGCCTGGTGCGACTAGCTCGACCCAGAAGGCAAACCCCTTGCTTTCGCTAGCAAGGGGTTTCGAATTTGAGACCTCCAACATGGAAGTCCCAAACTCTGTACTATGTATTTGATTGTCACAGCTTGACGGAGGTACTTAAACAATAATCAAATTGTACCACATTGTTTAATGCTAAACTAGGAAAATGTGGAAGCCACAATAAACTATATGTTAATCGGATTACTCTTGGTTTCATTTAATTCTTCCATAAGACATGAGGGAGTGTAATATGGAATGATCAGTTTATGAACTTTCCACCTAGTATTGACATCTCAATGTTCCCAAAAGCTTAAATTTGGGAGGAAGGGACTACTGTTCTTCCATGTCTTAGACTAGGACGTTAACTATTCCTTTTCTATTTGCTATCTTAATCATCTTTGAAGCAGATTTACTTGAGGCTGAGGGCATTAATATGACAGACCTTCACAGTACCCTCAAGTCATAAACAAGAATAGTACTCTCTTTTTTGTTTCTTTAGTTTGACCAAATTTGTTTATCCATCAGTACCATGAATTTCATCTTGAATCCCTACAGTAGCCCAGATATTTTCAGACACTGTCACACACAAGATTTCTTTTAGCTTTAAAGTTTTTTGCCAAAATCAATAACTAATGCTCATGGTAACCAAAAAACGTCAAATTGTTTCACAAACCCAGCTATAGACCCACTCTAAATTGCTAAATGTAGTCATAATCTCTTCTGATTAATCAATGCACAATGGAGATCTTGTGACATTTGTAGAGCAATGTACTTATTGACACTTTCGCCATAGCAATAATATCCATAAGTAATAGGGAAACAGAAAAGTTGACTACAATTATCCGCTAGAAGTTTGTTGTCGGGCAATAAAATACCAGTGGTCAAGGACCTGGGAAGGGGGGGCATTACCAAAGAGGTGAAAAGTTTGATACATATTCTCAAAGAATTAGGTGTTCTTTCGACAAGAAACAATTACTTAAAATTCACTTAGAACATATCTTTGAGAGAAAGAAAGCTTCATAGTACTTTTAGCTGTTTAAAAGGATAACAATAATGTTTAGAAGGCTGTGATTGGTCCAAAGGGCGGGTCACAGACGGATTTCACGGTTATCAAAAAGAAAAAAAGGATAACAATAATTAAACCGGGCATAAACTGCTTTTGGACATAGAAATAATTTCAAAAGAAGTTTCAGAAATGTCCAACTTGCCCTTTTTGTTTCAAAAGATCTGTATGTGCCTTAGTTGCCAATTCTCAAACCAAAATGACCATTATTAACCAAGAAATGCAATGAAAATCACACCTTAACAACTGTACAACATATTAACTAGATTTAGTGAATTGGCTGTACACTCACCTAAGAGATAATATTGAAACAAAAGGCTAACACTTGGATTAAAAATCAAAATCTATCTAAATAAGGATCTAAAACAAGAAGTAGAGACTATTGAGAGTGGTGCAACTTAACTATGGTTGTTGTTGTGGTTAGCTTGTAGTTAGGTGATTAATTATTGTTTAATGGCCGATTAGCTTGTTATAAGGAGGCCAGCCAGTAGTTAACTAAAAACAGTTTGTTAGTAGATTTTGTGAATAGCACGCACAAGTGTAAGCATATAGCCTTGTAAAGTTCATAAACTTGGAGCTCACATTGCACAGACTTCCCTTATTGAGTTTTCACTTATTTTCTATCTCAATTCAGCTTTAGTCTATGGTTCCTGAGATAGTGAGGTTGGATCTGTGTAAATTTTGACAAGAACTCTAAAACGGAAAACTAAGTTAACTCTTAGACTGATTGCATACTACTGCAAACTGTTAGATCGGAAATGTCAACAACCATTTCAGTTTGTCCATGTTGTTGGATATTTTATTTTCCAACACATGTCAAATATATTAACAAGTAACTGACTAACCCGCAAGCTCAAATTCCACAACCCACACAAACTCATCTAGCTTAAAAAGAATATTTAGCTAAGAAACAGAAAACAACAGCAATTTATAATACAATGAAAACGAACATTACCTTTGTATAAACCAATCTAGACGATGAATCGCGAGTTTCTCTGCTGAGCAAAATAATGAGCAGCAATACGGCCAATCCACACAAAGTTAACCAAAAAACATTGGAGAATCGCCGTCTCACCGGCCGCCGGAAATCCGAGTTCCTCCGTCTCATTTTCCGGCGACTACTGAATACAAATAATTTCGAGTAAATCTGCGGTACAGTGACTTCAGTAACAGTATATTTTGGCACCAAAAAAAAAAAGATGAGTGGGAAATCGAAGAATTAGGGTGAAATTGAAGATTTGGGTTTTATTGAAGGGAGTTTTTTCGGAGTTATGAGTGGGACAGTAATGGAGATTGATATTCAGATCTACAACAAGGGAGAATGCTGCATGTCAAATTTTTCTTGAGGACCAGGGAAAATAACTGTGAAATTTGATTGTGTTAAATTGCTTTTTGCACCCCTTGAATATGCCCTCTTTCGAGATTTTTATTTTATTTTATTTATTAATAAAATATTTTACATTCTAACCTTACCGGTACTATTTTTTCTAAAATATAATAAAGTCATTTTTATTAGAATTTTTAGGAAGGTAAAATTGAAAAAATACAAATATGAATAGAACTTAAACACAACCTCTGATAATTTTTCATTTTTTTGTCTTAAAATTTGTTTTAGATTTTATAGAGATTTAATTAAGTTTATACACTCTCTTAATTTTCTCCTAACTATTAAATTTATAACTTTTGAGAGCGTTTGGACATGCGATTCATATTGTGATATGAAATCATAAGATGAAATCAGTGTTTGGACATGCAATTTTACGCTGATTTCATATCATCAGATGAAAATTCCAAATTCTTTAAAAATCAAGATTTGAAAATTTTAAATCATAATTTGAGATTTTTCAAATATTAAAGTTGACCCACAAGTTTATATCTTATAAAAAAAAATCACATTTAATTTATATATAACCCATCAGTGCCCCATTAAAGTTGGTACGATGTCTCACTTAGGCACCTCAATTGAGCGATGTTCATTTTAAACACCTAATATAAGGTTTCGCTGTGTCATTTTGACATTTTTTTTAATTTCAGCAAAAATATATAATGTGTGTTACACACGCTAATGGTGTGTAAAGTGACAAATTATACGACGACATTTGTCATTTGTGTGTCGAAAGTAATTTTTAAATAAATAATTTTAAAATAAAAATTGACCAATGAATTAATGACATATGATCCAACATAAAGTGTCTAAAATGAACATCGTCAACTTTAGAGGACCATCGATGGGTTAAGCCTAAATAAAATTTACAATTCATATCATTAAAACCGTTTATATCTCATATAACGATTATTCTTGCCAATATAAAATTTATTTCTACTTCAATTAAATTCTTAATTTACTATTTATATTAATCAAATTCATTATTTTTTATTAAATTTATTACTATTTCATTAAAATCAATGTTTAATGAAAAAAAATCATGATTGTATTGAGTGGACAAGACTAATTGTTGTACCATTAATTGAAAAAAAAAACAATTTCATTAGCTATTAACAATTTGAACATTACAGCTGATGTTCAATTAATTTATTTTTATTGAATTAAGGTTTGATTAATAAATGTTGTTCTTAGAATAATTTTATGATAGTGTGTTATGCGATTTTAATTTTTTTTCCACTTAATTGGTAAGATTGTATAAAGAATTGAGACAATGTTAATAGTTTAATAACTTATGAGCTTTTATATTTATGAGAAAATATACAATATGAAAAGTCTAAATTGTATGTCCAAACAAAACTTCAACTTATCTCATGATTTCATATTATGAATAATTTCACATCACATGATGAAACGGCCCCTTAAGAATTTGATTATATACTAAAAACAATGCAATAATGTAGGTTTGAGATTGTTGCTCAATTTATTATAATTGACATATGCATTCGGATTATCTAAAGTAGTATCATGAATATTGAATGTTAAAAATATCTACATGATTTTTTTTAATTTTATCTGACCTTTTGTCAGTAGGAGTTTCACGACATTGTTAGAAAACACCCTAATATGCTTCTTAAGATGAACACTTTATCAAGTACTTGTACTTATGTATTGGATACTGTATAATGCTCTTAAAAATTGCTACTAAGCCATTACATTGAATTATTTGAATCAGACTCATTGTTGATGTGATGTCAATCGTATGTTTTAAAAATCTGATTGTGTACATAAAAATTGATTTATATGTTACGTAAGTATTACTAAAGAGATTGTTTTTTTTTCAAAACAATATCAATGTCAACAAAAACTACATTAGTCATGACAAACAATAATTTATTTTTAAAAATTTTAGAATACCCCATGCATATAGTAGGAGTATAATAGTTTTGACTCTTGATAACATTTTAACATGTTAAGTTATATTTTTTGTGCAACAAAGACGATCTAGCAATCTCAGGTAACTTAAAATTAACTGCTTATTGTAAATAAATATTAAAGATCAATATTATAACTTTTGGATATGATAAATTCAACCACATATCCTTTAGATCTGGTCTCACCAAGCATATTGTATGTTGCACCATTATCACCTTTATCTTAAGTTTTTTTTTAAAAAAAAAGGACTTAGAGTCTACAAAATACTGTTGTTATCCTATATACATGGTGGGATAAGTTATCTCGGGATAGCTAACCCCAGGATAAGTTATCCTTGTATAACTTGTTCCCAACCAAACGACCAGTGAAACAAATCATTTTAAACCCCTTTTACTGTGTGAGAACTTCAAACACTTCACAAAAATGACATATCATCATCCACATCACATTTTAAATGACATATCACTTATTATTATTATTTTTTAAAAAATATTTTTTCTTTCTTTTCACCTCTCTCCATTTGTTTTTTACATTAGAGATACCACCACAACCTTATATTCTCACTAGTATCATTACTTGTGTGTGAACTTCAAACACTTGACAAAAATGACATATCATCATCCACATCACATTTTAAATGACATATCACTTATTATTATTATTTTTTAAAAAATATTTTTTCTTTCTTTTCACCTCTCTCCATTTGTTTTTTACATTAGAGATACCACCACAACCTTATATTCTCACTAGTATCATTACATTCCTAAATAACTAACAATTATCATTCAACTTTTTTTGAAATTTCTTTCATTCACAACTTTTAATCGTAATTCTTTTACCAACATTTATATCTACCACTTGAACAATCGTAAATCTCTTTTGCCCATTGATGTTAACAAATAGCCATTTAAATACATCAATATACTCTAATATTTGTACACAGTTTTACATAACACATTTCACCTAATTTCACAACAACATTCAATAATCACTTTTGAAATACTGTTGAATCTTTATCACATTATGGGTTATAAATTATGCAAAAATAAATAAATACAGATCTACAACAACAATACAATTTCGTTTCTAATCCTGAGAGGCAGAAAATGTGAAAAAAAAAGAAAAAGAAAGAGAAACAAGAAAAGAAAAGGACTGAAAAGGGGAGAAAGAAGAGAAATGGGGGTTTGAAAGTAGAAAGAAAAAAAAGAAATGGGGAGGGGTGAGGTGGGAAAAAATGAACTAAAAAAAAGTATAATTTTTTTTTTTTTGATTTTTTTTTTCTATTCTTCTTTTTTTTTAGCCAATAATTAAGTTGTCACATAAGCTTGGTCAAATGTCAGAAGGACTTAAAACATAGAGTTTCGTTGAGTTTAAGGGTTCAATTGATAAATAGTCAAGTAGAAGGGTCCAAAATACACGCATACGAGTTGAAAGATCCATCAGACCATTTCGCCTAAATTTAATAAATATCATGTTAATTTCTCTAGCTTTTAACTGTATGTGTGGTGCAGAATCCAATTCCTAAATTTATCACAAGTTTTTTTTTTTTTTTTTTTGGTTAATACGCAGAAAAAGAAAGTAAAACGGAGAAAAGCAGTTAGGATTAGGGGCAGAAATGGTAACACGAAAAATGTTCGAAAGGTAATTCGATTCCAAAAATTAAAAAAAGAAGGATCATCTAACAATCTGATCCTCTTTTTCGCACATATGAAAAAGTAAAAACCGAATGCGGCGACCGCGATGAACGTTGACAAGGAACAATCCGATCGCAACCTTCCAGAACTTTCTCCACCGTCTATGGAGAAACCTGCGCCGGCGCCGGCACCCGAACCGTCACAGCAACCACCAAGAGAGTCCACTGCTCCGACGCCGTCCCTGCCGCAGATTAAACAGCCGCCATCCCTGCCGCTGGTGAAACAGCCGCCGTCTCTGACGCAGGTGAAACAGACGCCGTCTATTGATCCCAGTGCGCTCTTTAGTGGCGGCGGTATTAGGTAACTGCATTATTGGTCTCTTGCTTAATTTTATTGTTTTCTGCTGAATTTATTAACTGTTAGTTGTAACCCATGTTTATGATTCGAGAAATGATCAATTTGATTTGATTCTTTCTTCTAGCATTAGAAATGAGAATGACAGTCCGCAGTTGCTATTTCTACTTGAAATCATGGTCTAATAGAAGGTTTTCTTACAATTTTTTCCCAAAGTAGTCTTTGTTTTACAAAGATGGGTAGTATTTACAAACGTGTAATATGAGCATGTGAATGAGGCATCCCAAAAATCTTGCACAATTTGCTAGAATTAAAGAGAGCACTAAGCAATGGTCTCTGTATCCTCCAGGAATGAGGAAACCCCAAAACTGCAAAAGGAGAAGTCATCCTAATCTTCTTTTTCTTCACATTCACTTTGTTCAACCTCTAGCTTTCTGTTGTTCCTGGCTTCCTGCAACTTTTTTGGGAAGTACCTATTGGTTGTTGAAAGTTACAAAATTCAAAGACCACAGTTCCAAAGATGCAGCAAGAGATGATTCACATCCTCCCCATGTTTGATACACATACAACTCCAATTCGTGATGATGCATGTTCCTGATAAAAAATATTTTTGATGATGCATCTACTCATAAATTATCTACCATTAAGAGAGGCTCCCAATGCAGCACAACATGTGACGGATATCTCTTCTTTTGGCGCATTCGATAGGAGATTTCCACACGAGATTATGATTTCCTAACTAAACAAGTGGTAACAAGATGTAACAGAGATGTACTTCAATTACGAGCTTTTTCCATATCAAAGTAACTCCATATCACATAATCTCATTAGGATCAATTCTTCTGATTGGTCGCCATTCAGCCTTAAAACCTCAGCTACTGTGATCTTCATGTGCTTATCAAATGTGAATGAGCTGGGAACTTTTTTTTTGGCTAATGATGGTTGTGTCCGGGCCAACTTGTTGGGAAATGTGAATTAGTTGGTGAATTTACATTTAAAGGTATTATTACCACACCATACATGATCCAGAAATATGTTCTATATCCCAATGGCGTACGCAAGATTTTTGTGAGGGGTATCACCTTTTAAAATGAAAAACAATAAATAAAATAATGTGACGTCATACTTTTTTGAAAAAAGAAGAAGAACAAAATATGAATAAAATACAATTCGGGCTCACTACTATACATTTTCTAAAAAGATATAATTTAAAAATTATAAAAAAAATTCACGAGTCTTTTTTTATTTTGAAATGTATTCAAAATAACTTTTTAAAATTAATAATATTAAATGTTTCATAAATTGTTTTTAATTAATTTTATTGATTAGAAAGAAGGTGAAAGAAAAAAAACCCATAAAAGATAAGCCTATAGAAGAACTTCAAATGTATAAAAAAAAATGACAAGTTCTAGATTCAAACACACGACCTATACCTTAGAACTAAGGCGCCTGACCAGCTAAGCTAAGTGTATGTTTGTGTCAAGGAGTGTCATTGTATATAACATATTCGGTCTTTCTCCTTTTTCCTTTAATTATATATGTATATTTACTAAATTTTTCCTACGAAGCAGTGTCACGTGACACCCTTTGGACTTACGTAGATCCGCCCCTGCTATATCCCTTCAAACCTAGGAACCAATGAACTCAAAAGAGTCTTTTTTTGGGCTAATGGTGGTAGTTTTCGGGCCAACTTGTTGGAAAATGTGAATTAGTTGGTAAATTTACATTTCAAGCTTTATCACACACCATACACAACAAGAAATATGTTCTATCCCTCCTTCAAACCTAGGAACCAATGCACTCAAAAGAGTTTTATCTTATTTCATTTCATTATCCCTCTCCACAAACTCATTCTATTAGGGCGTTTTCAGTGAATCAACCATAATGACAGACTGATGCCATATTTCAGCAGAATCACCTTCCTGCACGTGACCTGTTCTTCTACTGAAAATCTCCATATATGCCCAACAATGTCTAATGAAGAGTTTCCAACCTTGGGATGGCTAATCTCACAATCTTCATGACATCTTTTTGTACTGTTTCAAAATATAATTCCACTGTTTAGTTTTATAATCTTGTGCTAATCGATGCCGAAGTGAACAAGGACCAAATAAAGTAGGATGCTTAAAATGGCAGCATATAGAAAATGGATCAATGGCTTCATGGAAGGGTTTAGAGGCTCTTCTAATATTATTGTTGAATATAGTTACTCACCTCGCAACCTAATTTCCTCTATGGGCTTGGAGGGACCCAGTAACTTTGGCATCAAACCATTTATGTGTTGAGATTTCATTTAATATGTACAAACAATCTATTGAGAACCTAGTAAGCAAAAAGAAATTGTTATTCCGTACTTATAAGCTAAAAATCTTGGCTCTGCCTCTGGTCATCCTTGTTCTATGTGATGCTTATGTTTCTCAACACATCCAGATGGTATGAAAACTGCAAAATATACTCTACTGTGGGGTACCTTGTGTAGCTTAAGAGTTGGTCACTGGGCGGGTTAAGTCTTGAATTCCAGCCTGGTTGCTGTTTTTGGTTGTGGATATTTACATCCATAGTTAAACTGATAAATGCATTTCTTTTGTTCAGATCTTTTTATTTTTAATACGATTGTATCTTCATAGTGGGGAGAAATAATTAATGTAATCCTATTCATTTCTAAAGATATGTTTGGGGATGAACTTTTATGAGAAACCAACTGATTTTTTTTTTCTTTTGTTGAAGCTTTCTGACTGGAAACAAAAATGCTAAATTCAGCTATGGATATGCTACTTTTAAGGGGAAACGGGCCTCCATGGAGGACTACTATGAGACAAGCATATCAGAAGTTGATGGTCAAATGGTGGCATTTTTTGGTGTTTTTGATGGTATTTCCTAGCGTTTCTTGCATATCTTGTCAGGATGACGTTTTTTTTTGGTAATTAAAGTATTACTACCAACTCGGAAAATTACAGCTCAAACAAAAAAAAGAAAAGATTCAAGATTGGACATGCATGCCCCAATCTTTTGCTAAGCTACTTCTCATCACCAACTCAGTACTTAGTACTATTCATTGCTTATACATCAAGGGTAGTAGTTTAGATCTTGCAATATCCTAGGTACTATGGAAGACTTCTGGACAATCTGTCTAACTGTTGCTGCTGTTATTCTTCTTTTATTCTGAAACACCCCGTGATTCCTTTCTTTCCATACATAGTATACTGCTGCAGCCAATTTCGTCTTAAAGATTTCTGCTTGGCTACTATGTCCTTTATAATAGTTTACAGCCACCTTATCTCCTCTTGCCATCCATAATATCTCTTTGCATTTTTTGCCAACGTAACAATTTTAACCATATACTAGAAGTTTCAGGACATTGGAGAGCAAGTGATGGATACTTTCAGCTTCATTACATAGGGGACATTGGAGGCTAACATTTATTTCCCACGTTACAAGTCTGTCTTAGTATAAATATCCATTTTGGAGAACCTCAGTTGTTACATACCAATCTTGCCTAGTCTACTTCTTGGAAGGTGCCTTGTAAATTTCTGTATATTGCTTGAATAGGTATGCTATCCATTTGCATGAGTTCCGTCAATGTGCAACTTTCCCACTAAATGTTAATAAAATTATTTACCATATCAAGAAAAATTATATTTTGTGGATTTGAGTATCTTCCTAGTCATCCATGCAGCCTGTTTTAATTCAATTTGCCAAATAGTTCTCACTTTCCCATAGTAGATGTGCATCCATTTTACCCCTAGGTTGTCCTTCCTTTTGCAAATATTGCATAGGAGTTTACATATTGCAGCTCTATTCCAGATCATGATGTTGATAATGTTCAAGCCTCCAGCTGATTGAGGTTGACAGAGATTTTCCCATGCCACTGGTGGCTTCATAGAAATTTAGCTTTTCCAGTCTTCAGATATCTTTTACATATGTTCTCTATCTTCTTAGGGAGTATAAACATTTGTGCCCAGAATGATCATTGATAAAATGACACTCTTAATGAGCTGAGCTCTTCCAACATATGATAGGAACTTAGAAGGATGGGCATTTTCTAATTTCAGAGTGTTATTCTTGTTTAAATATCATTTTAGTTGTTGTAGATACGAAATTTACTCACGAAGAGACTTTTTTTTTTTGGTGCTCATGAATTGACTTTCTTTGCAACCTAGATGATTGTTTATCCCTTATACTCTGCTTGGTGTTAGGTCATGGTGGTTCAAGAACAGCATTATACTTAAAGAACAACCTCTTTAAGAATTTGAGTAGTCATCCTGATTTTATCAAAGATACGAAGTCAGCTATAGGTATGAACCAAAGCAGACCTCTATGTAATTTCTAGTTTCATTGTATGTTCTCTCTTCTGTATCATTTAATTGGAAAAGCTCTTGAGTGCAGTTGAATCATTTAAGCAGACTGATGCCGATTACCTTAATGAAGAAAAAGGCCAGCAAAAAGATGCCGGTTCAACAGCGTCAACTGCTGTTCTTTTAGGTGATAGATTGCTTGTCGCAAATGTGGGGGACTCTAGAGTCGTGGCTTGTAGAGATGGTTCAGGTTTGTTGCTTGTTGACTATTTACTATATCCAAAGTTTTCACAAACACGACTTTGGTCTATCTCAAGGTCCATTAGTTTTTTTGTGGATTATCTTTGTTATAGGTAAACGAACTTTTTATAAGGAAAGTACATCAGAAAAAGTGGGTAAAGGCGTAAAGCTCACAGGGACAGGACAGAGGGAGTGTTTCATTAGGTTTAGTCTGAATAGTTTACATCGGATATGTGAGATGTATTCTTTGGTCTGTATGAAATTGTGATTCTGGAACTACTTTTTGTAATTTCTAAAACTTTCCACATTCTCATATCAATGGAAGTTCACTAATCTATTAAAAACGTGTAAAAAGGTATATATACCTGAACAAACAAAATAAGAAATAACAGAGCACATTTCAAACCTTCCAAGCAATTAAGAACATCAAACAAATTCAGACACTTAAAACAACTTTGTTACTCAATGCTAGCTTATCACAATTTATGTTAAGCATTCTTACAATCATAGTAACCACTACCGTAAATTTGTCGGGTTAGTTGCTTCCGCTATGCGTTGTAAATGAACTGATCATTAGGATCACATTCATCAGCTGTCTATATCCTGTATTGTTTATATCCTTTACTCTGATTGTTTGTGGAATGATTTATTCAATAATTTGGAAAGCTTGTTATGTTGTCTTTTGTTTTGCTTTGGCCATAGCTAGGCAGAACAAATTTCCCCTTGGAAGATGTTAACTTTGAGACTTTTGCAACAAAGGAATGTGACTTGTATAATTTAAAATTTTTTACCGACGAAGCATGTTTTTGTATTGACTGACCTTAATCATATTTGTCTCCAAGGTCAGTTGTCAATGTTAAAATTTTATTATAGTCTTTTATTTGTAGGTTCTCACAAGAGCTCTAAGAATATTAATCTGTGAAAACTGAAAAGCTTGCCCTGTTTTTCATTCGGAATAAGATAATGAAGGGATCTGCGGGGTGTTTTATAATTTTTGTATATGGGTTAATCTTATGAATATATACGTTCTTTACTCATTTAAAAAGAAAAAGAAGACTAGAAATGATAGGATGTTTCTTATGTATACTATCTAATAAAGTCTTTATGATTTACCGTTGGCAGCCTTTACCATATAGTGTTTGGGCTTTCCATCCCCCTATTATCCTTTTAACAACAACATCCCCAGTGAAATCTCACAAGTGAGGTCTTGGGAGGGTAGAATGTACGCAGACCTTACAACTACCTCGTGGAGGTAGAGAGGCTGTTTCCGACATATTATCCTTTTAAAACCTTCCATATTTATGGAGTGAAACTATGACAAATCATATGGTTTGATGTAAACACCGGGTGGGGTTATACTTATTTTGATGAAGTAACACCAAGTGTGGGTAAGTTATCGGTATGATATTCCGTAAGAAGAGAGACAACTTCTTAGGAAAGCATAATTAAGAATATAGATAGGGAAAAGGTCCAACTATACCCATGAATTATACTATTTGGAGCAAATTTATTCTCCCTTAAAAAATGGCCTATATCTACCCCTATCGTTTCACAAATGACTCATATATATCCTGTTCAATAGATGGAGCTCAAATACCCGATATTGAAATATTTTTCCTGGTGTATTCGTTATAAGTAAAGCCATGTGTAAAAATTAAATCACAATTTTTTTATTTTTTTTTGATAACCAAGAAATCCGTCTGTGACCCTCCCTTTGGACCAATCACAGCCTTCTAAACTCAGTGGATAATGGGCCCGCCCCTCTACCCTTCTCCACTTAAAAATTAAATCACAATTTTTTTATTTTTTTTGTATAACCAAGAAATCCGTCTTTGACCCTCCCTTTGGACCAATCACAGCCTTCTAAACTCAGTGGATAATGGGCCCGCCCCTCTACCCTTCTCCACTTAAAAATTAAATCACAATTTTTTTATTTTTTTTGTATAACCAAGAAATCCGTCTGTGACCCTCCCTTTGGGCCAATCACAGCCTTCTAAACTCAGTGGATAATGGGCCCGCCCTCTACCCTTCTCCACTTAAAAATTAAATCACAATTTTTTTATTTTTTTTTGATAACCAAGAAATCCGTCTGTGACCCTCCCTTTGGGCCAATCACAGCCTTCTAAACTCAGTGGATAATGGGCCCGCCCCTCTACCCTTCTCCACTTAAAAATTAAATCACAATTAGATAGTAGTTGTTAAATAAAAGATGAAAGTCCATCCATCCTAGTTTGTTTTGGCCCTTTTCGCTTATTGAGGATTAATTTGATCAATTTTGGTGTTAATATTAAGATTAATTCATTCTTCTTAAGATATTGGGCACTTACATGAAAAGTAGTGAAGAACTACAAGTTGCAACACCGCAATACGACAAAACACATTTTACATATTAGTCAAAGCTCACCTAATTTCATCCTTGGAAAGTTAATGGTGAAATAATTTGGGACATATAAGGGAAGTTCCTAGCTTTCACCTCATGAATTGAGAAGGAAATGTACTTTATAATTCATTTTTGTACCGACCAAAAAGGAAATGGGTTATTCCATTTGAAATGGAGGAGGTATTTATGATTAAATTAGATTTGCAAATTAAGAAGAAATCATTATGCAATTTAGGAGTTTTTTTAAAGATGAAGTAGGAATATTATTAACAAAAGAGCATTAACTAGCCCGAATACAAAAAGTAGAAAATCTTACAAAAATATATGATTTTCTATGAATGACACCCAATCATCTACACAAAAAGTAACCTCATGGGTGCACCAAAGAGAAATAAGGGAAACGAGCCTAGTTCTCAAGGGTAGAATTTTTCTCTATTCCATCAAAAGCTCTCCTATTCCCCTCTCTCCATATGGTTCACATTTATGCTAAAGAGGTAACTTCACATGCCCTGCATCTAGGGGTGTTTATCAGTCAGTTTAGTTTGGTTTTACATATTATTGATTCGATTTTCGGTTTTAAAATATGCTAAACCAATAACCAAACCAATAAGATATTTTTATCGATTTTCAGTTTATCGGTTTTGGTCTTTAACGGTTTGGTTTTCGGGTTAACCAATAAGAAAATGCTTATAATGCAACTATATGATTTTCCAACAATTTGACGCGACAAGACAATAATTATAACTTTACATATGGTCGTAAAAAAATAATAACTAAGGTGAAAAGAACTATACTAGTGTAATACAAAGAGAAATTAAGAAATAAGATTCTTACTTTAGGTTTTGACGTTTTGAATAATGTGAAGTTGTGACCTCAAAGTCACTGTGAAGTGTGAATTGAAGGCTAAAAGACAAAGACAGTATCTAGTAAGGTATTGAGATTAATATTTAATGTTTATATACGGGTAAACTAGTAAATTACTACAGTCTTAATGGGTTATCGATTTACCCAATAACCCATTATTGAAAACCAAAATCGAACCGATAACTCAATAATATTTTTGTATAAAACCATTAACCCAATAATCCAATAGCAATACACCAATAATACTTTTTTCGATTCGATTTATCAGTTGGTTTGGTTTTTGCACACCCCTACCTTCCTCCGCCTTTCTATAAGCCTAGCTAAACATTGTTTCAAGTAAAGTAGTAAATTACTGTAGTCTTAATGGGTTATCGATTTACCCAATAACCCAACATTGAAAACCAAAACCGAACAGATAATCCAATAATATTTCTTTTTATAAAACCATTAAAAAATTGTTAACCCAATAGCAATTGACCAATAACACTTTTTCGGTTCGATTTATCGGTCAGCTTGGTTTTTGCACACTCCTACCTGCATCTCTTCCTCCGCCTTTCTATGAACCTATCTAAACATTGTTTCTTTCATAGTTCTTGACATTACCCACTCAAAACCAAACCGTTTAATCAACTCCCCCTATAACAAAGATGCTACCCTACAATGTAAGAATAGGTGATCTGTGTCTTCCCTTGATTCTTTGCAATCTAGGAGTTAATTAAGAAAATTTAGTGGTATTACTATCTGTGAAGAAAACAAGTGAAACTAAAAGATTACATTTATAATTCAACAGCATACCCGGTGAGATTCCACAAGTCGGGTCTGGGAGGGTGGTGGGTGTATATGTACCTTACTCCTACCTTTGTGGAGTAGAAGAGGCTGTTTCAATAGACCCTCGACTCAGGAAAAAAAAGAATCGTTTTTCCAAAACAGTTTTGAAGAAAAAACAAGTGCAAGAGTAAATAAGCTATGATAAAAATATCACTGTGGTTTGGGCTTGGGACTTCCATGTTGGAGGTCTCAAGTTCGAAACCCTTTGCCAGCGAAAGCAAGGGGTTTGCCTTCTGGGTCGAGCTCGTCGCACCAGGCTTGCCTAGTGCGGGTTACCTCTCCTATGTGGTTTGCGAGCTATTGCATAGGAGCGGGGGCTTTACCCTGTGCGCACCCAAAGGGTAGCGGCTGCGGGTTTCCCTTGTCATAAAAATAAAATAAAATATCAGTGAGAGTTTAAGTTATAATTCCTTTAATGATAATAGAATTAAGTAACCACCTCATTGTGTAAATCTTCCCAGAGAGAAACTTAAATGGAAAGATTTAAAAGTCAAACTAAATTATTGCCCTAACATAGTGGATAAATAAAGAAAAATATTTCCTCATTGATGGAAATTTAACAAAATAATAACTACTCTGTCCATCCCATTTTATGTGGCACCCTTTCCTTTTTAGTCCGTCCCAAAAAGAATGTCACCATACTATTTACAGCCACACAAATATTAAGGATTGTTTTAGACCATAAGTTTTAAAAGTCTTCCTTTTTTTCTTAAATACCGTGCTAAATCAAATAGTGTCACATAAAATGGGATGGAGGGAGTAAAATGTATATTCGTTTTTATATTTAAATATCATTTCTGAATAACCACCACATAATAAAGAAATATAAGGGACCTATCCATTTTCTTCTCTCTTATAAGAGATTTAGCTACTTCAGTTTTTGAATTGAAACACTAAAGGAAGTGAAATAACAAGACAAATCCATTGAATGAATAAATTAAAAGTAAAACACTCCTAACCCAACTTGTATGGAGCACTTATAATTGAAGAAGTTAAACAACTTCTTTCTTAACCAAGTTCTTCTTTGAAAATATCTATAAATATTTTTTATTTTTTAAATTTGGTTTTGATTGTACATTTAAAAATTAACCAGAAAGTAGGTATGACGTTATATATCTTGGGACTGTTGAAAACTTGGAATAACTCTTGTTTTTTAAACTGTTAATATGACGGTTGGAATAACTTTCAGCAATTCTAAAGTCCACCTTATCCATTTACTTTTGTATTCATTGTCTTACAAGAAAAAGTAATCTTCATTCTCTGCTTTATTGTGTCCAATTTACATGCGTTGCATACTGTGTTTGCTAAATGTTTGTACAAATGGAAAGCAGGAAAACTATCATTCTCATTGAACTTGCCACGTGAGCTTTATTCCTAGTATAACACCTAAATCTTGATAAATTAGGTGGTGGAAATCTATTTTCTTCTCAATTTCAACATGTCTAAACTTAATTATTTATTTCTCAGATTTCTAGATCAAATTTAGGAAGTGATTCATCAAGTTGAATGATTATTGGGCATATTTTAGATTTTTAAAAGATGTTATTCATTTTAAGCTATTTGGTTGGGAGATATAACTGTTGCAATTAATGCAGCTATTCCTTTGTCCATCGATCACAAGCCTGACAGATCTGATGAGCGTGAAAGGATAGAACAGGCCGGTGGTTTCATTATCTGGGCAGGTAAAAGCCTGTTGCAATCTCTTTGTATGTATCAATTGCTGCTTGATTGGCCCAATAAATGCTACCGGAGTCCCAAAGAATCGTATTATTCCAGTGTTCTTCTATAAATTTAATAAATAATTTATCTTAGTTTTCCTATCGGGTGCTATACATATTTATTCTGTGTATAATTTTCACTAGGCCCAAAAAGTTTTTTAAAGAATCTTCCAAAATCACATTGAATAGGTATTTCAACCTTCATCATATGTGTGTGAATATTATGAGACTTCACACAAAAATTTGCTTTTCTGCCATTGTGAACATAACCTCAATCTAGGGCTTAAGGTTAGCAAGGTTACACTTAGGTATTTATGATATGCTTTGATTGCAATTTGGTGGTTGAATAAACTCTATCATTCTTGTCATGAAATTATTGTCTCTTCCAGTAAGATCATGCACAGATTGCATCTGAAGCTCACGAAGTGACAATAGGTTTTCCATGTTTCTTCATGAAGTATTGTTGAACTTTCAGGGTGTGATGTGATTTGATGTGTAAGATAACCTAGTCCTTTCAACACCCCATCTTCTAATCCATCCCTTCCTGGGCTAGGAAAATTTATTACTCCCTCCGTTTCACAAAGAATGACCTCCTTTCCTTTTTAGTCAGTTTCAAAAAGAATGACCTCTTTCCTTTTTTGGTAACATTTTACTTTTTGCTTTCCACGTGGCATGTTTAAGACCACAAGATTAGGGGCAATTTTGTACATTTGACATAACTTTAATTTAGGACCACAAGATTCAAAAGTCTTCTTTATTTACTTAAAACTTTGTGCCAAGTCAAACCAGGTCATTCTTTGTGAAACGGAGGGAGTACTAGTAGATTATGCAAATGTGTAGTTAAATATTAGTTATTTATACTAATGTAGAATCATTTCATTAAGTGGAAAAAGGGTACCAACTTGATTTATGTGTTAGTTTTAGATGTATTTTTCTATCTTGTGGAGCTAAAAAGCTTTTGGTGCTTGTTTGGGCTGTAGTTTGGTATGTGCTTATGTTGATTGGAGATATAATGCTGCTGTTTTGATCATGGAGCAACGTGAGTTTTTCAGTGTATGGAATATAATTGATAAAGATGTTTATTGCAGTGTACTTCATGTGGTTTCTTTTCCTGTCAGTGCCTTATATGAGCAATACTACATATTCGTGCTTGCATGCCTTTGGTGTTTCTTACTGAAAGTTATTACCGTTCAACAAGACAAAAATATGCATGCACAATTTCTTAGTTCCTCTTTTTCCTGTTAGTTGAATTCAGTACAATGTCCTGCTGCTCTATTCTTCAGGTACATGGCGTGTAGGTGGGGTCCTTGCTGTTTCTCGTGCATTTGGAGATAAAATGCTAAAGCCATATGTTGTGGCAGACCCAGAGATTCAGGTATCTTGGCTTCATTTCTTGAAGCAATAGTTTGTCTTCATTTGCTGCTCTAATTGCCTGATCTGTCAAGGCACAAGAGCATGGTGTTAATCTGGACGTATGGTTCTCCGCTGTTCCCTTGTGATATATTACTGGAAAAGGTAGTTTTAAATTTTAAAGAAACCTATGGTGTTTTTTTAGCTTCTTTACACAAGTGGTGGTCTGTATGCAATGTTACCCACCTTGTGAAGGTAGAGAGTCTGTGTTCGATAGACCCTTGACTCAAGTAAAACATATAAAAATAGGTAAGAGATAATACAGTAAAGAAGAAGTAAAGAAGAAGCCATGTTAAAATAATGGGGAAAAGAACAGTAGTAATAACAAATAATGCAACAATCGAAGTAAAGGAAACAACAAGTAATAATAAAATTGAAGAAACCCTTCAAGGTGACCCAGAGGTTTGGGCTTAGGACTTCCATGTTGGAGGTCTCAAGTTCGAAACCCCTTGAAAGCAAGGGGTTTGCCTTCTGGGTCAAGATCGCCGCACTGCGGCTTGTCAAGTGCGGGTTACCTCTCCTATGTGGTTTGCGAGCTATTGCATAGGAGCAGGCGTTTTGCCCTGTGCACCCAAAGGGTAGCTGTTGCGTGTTTCCCTTGTCATAAAAATAAATAATAAAATTGAAGATAAGAAAGTAGGAGAAAAATACTGATAATACTAATAAGGGAACTAAACTACGCACGATTACCTACTAACCTTCTACCTTAATCTTTGACCTTCATATCTTCCTATCTAGACTCATGTCCTCGGTAAGCTGAGGGTAGTGTTCAGGAAAGCGAGCACTTCATTGCTTTAAGCGGTAAACATCTCCGTAGAACCCCCTAGGGATTTTGTCGTATGCTTTGCCTAGGCCAGCGAACACCTTAGGTAAGTTTTTCTTCCTCTCTCCCTATACTGACCAATCTCATGAATGGCTTCTGTAGTGATACCACTTCCCAGGAATCTAGAGCGCCCCTTCCTTCACATTGTTTCCTTAGTGATTCAAATCTTCAAGGTTGGAGGTGGTTGGTGCTTTCCACTTGATAAACCCTCTCTTGGTTTTGCTTCTTTAGTTGAATTGATCAACCTGTTTTTGAGGGTTTGGAAAATGATGAAGGTAAAAATATTTTTGCAGTTTTGCCTGGCAATAACTTGATTATTTGGTTAAACAGAGATGCAAAATGTAATTCAACAGTGATATTCCAGATGAGATGTGCATTTAGCATGATTGTCCATGCTTCTAGTCTTTTTGTTAATCCCTTATCAAAAAACCAGTCCATGCTTCTGCCTTCTAGTCTAAAAGTAATGCTACGTTTGAAAGGTTGTTGCAGTATGAATCTTAGCAAGAATCTGGTTTTATGTTTCTTTGTGTTTGTATGGTTTTCTTTCTTGATAAAAGGACATCTTGGCTTTATGTATGTGTTCCATCCCTTCTCATACATCTGTAAAGCTCATTCACAATTGAAAAGATTATGCTATTGTAAGAAATTGACTTCCAACCTGTGACTTTACGGTTTTGCTAGCAAGTATTAACATGGTATCACTATGTTTCTTTAACCAAAATTGTCCGTCAAGTATCTAGAAGTGCTTGCCGAAATCTTATTTTATCTACCAGAAGGTCCATCGAGTGTAGTCCTGAATGACCATTTTGTTCTAGAGCTAGTGGTGGAAAATTGGTGGATTGGGTTGCATTTCTGGGCTGAACGTGGGTTTAGTTCTTATTTATATGGGTAAAAAGCTGCTTGGGTGATGAGTATTTCATGTGAAACCCACATTTCTCTTGTTAAAAAACAGACATGCAATCTAAGAACATATTCCAATATGATGAAGACACAAAATATTCCTGCTGGTGTCCTGCAAGCATATCGCTCCAGTAACAACTCCGAAAATAGGCTTTAATTAGTGGTAGAATCATAGTGATTACAATTTGATGGTAATCTGGGAAATGCATTAACAGAAGTGAAAGCAACTGCAGTGGATTGATCTGAATGGAAAACAGGTTAATGGATAATTACGTTAAACAAGTTGCTCTAATATAAACCAGGTCGAATGCAATTCTATGTGAGGTGAGATACCAAAATTGTTAATCGACTTGTATACATGTTTAAACAAAAAGTTCTCTTTGAATAAATTAAAAGGACAAAAAGAAAAAGAGAAAAAGAAAAAGACATGTCACTACATCTTATGTAATTAAAAATTTCTACTCAAATATAATGACAAAGGAAAATGATGTATAAAGACCCAAAGCTTGAAAGAAAAAGTTTACCATCTTATAGCTTAACTCATACTTCTATAAAACATTTTTGTTCGTAAGTTCCTTGCCAGTGTTAAATGAGCAACCACAAGCATAAAAAAGAATTAAAAATCGAATAACCAAGATTAAGAAAAGAGACTACCCCTAATTAACTGATATCCATCCATGGATTATTTTACTTGTTCTTTTTTCCCTGAAAGTTGGGAGGCTGAACTGAAATGAAGTATAGAAAGATTTCCCGGTACCAGAAAGATCTACTTCGCATCAGTAATGACATAAAATTGGTTACCAATTTACCATTCAAAACCTTTTCCAACCCATTTTAAATCTTTTTTTATGAAGTTGTTTCATTAGAAAGCATCAAGTAGGGGCATAATTACAATTAGGCAAAAATACAAAAGGGAATTGTAGGCCCCTATATATTTGTTCCTTCTAAATTTAGAGTACTAATGAAATCCAACAACTTTCCAGTATTAGATACTGGGGACAACTTTGTCCAGCAAACAGGGTTAGCTAAGCATTTGGCTTTAAGAGCGTGGAGGGGACTTGAGGAACCATCATAACATCTTTTGTTCCTCTCGGTCCAAATACACCAAGAAATTGCAGCAGGAATCATATTCCAGGCCTTTCTGATGGTCTTATCAACTATCCATGAACTCCAAAACATGTAAGCTTCTCTCAAGCTTTGTGGCATCACCCAGCTTATTTTAAAGTAAAGTATGGAACGAGCCTTGTCTACGAAGCAGAGTGACCTCATCTTGCTTGCTTCTGGCGAAGCTTCTAGCTCTAAATAATTGGAGTTCAGGTATGGCAGGAATACTATTGACCATTATGAGCGATAGTGAAGCCAAGCTGTATAAAAGCAAGCAGCCCTTATAGCAATAGCAAACGGCCTACTTGTAGCCTATCAACAGATCAGTCAACATCAGTAGGGGTCCTCTTGCCTAAAAAAAGGAGTCAGCCCAACATGGGCAATGATAGATGCACAGGGACATGTTCCAGAGGTCATAAGCTAATGGGCATTGAAGAAAGAGGTGGTTGTCTCCTGAGTGCTCTTGCAGAAATAGCATCTGTTGACCAACAGGAAGCTTTTGCTATTCAGATTATCCAGACTAAGACATGCATTCTTTAGAGTGACCCAGCTAAAACATTTAATCTTCATAGGCAGTGTAATCAGATGGAAGAATTCGTCTTATTCCAACAGGTAAGCAATGGATAAATACAATAGATTGTGTGCCAGCTTAGGAAAGAAATAAAAGATGATTCAGATTCCTTACAAAGTTGACTGTTTCACCTGGCTTTTGGCTAAAGAGGCAGTCTTAACACAGGAAAACCTAAGTAAAAGGGGTCATCAATTAGCCTCTAGGTGTTTTCTGTGTGGGGAACAAAATAAGACAATCAACCATCTTGTTTTGCATTGCAAGTGGACAGACCAACTATGGAGGATGCTTATATGTCTAAAAGGGGATCAGATGGGTGAAACCTGGAAGCATAACAGGTGTCCTAAGATGCCGGAACAAGGATGGCATGGTAAGTCAGAAGGATGAGAGATGGAAAATTGTCCCAGCATGTATTTGGTGGTCAGTTTGGTCTGAGAGGAATAAGAGGTGTTTTGAAGGAGTACGAAGCAGCTTACAGAATCTTTAGATAAATTGCTTAAGCCTATTTTATTTTTAGTGTGAGCAAAAATTATTAGCTCAAATAGAAGTCCTTCTTTCTTTACGTTATGTCGGTTGCGGTGGAGGGCACTTAACCAGAGTTCTTGAGGGAAGGCTTCCTTCTAGGACAAAGATTTCCTTAGAATAAGGGATTCCCCACGTTACGGAAGGAAACACTCTGTTGATTGCTCCAAAAGGTTGAGTGAAAAGCTTTCGTTGTATCGGATCTCGGGACATAAATAACTGGTGAGGGGGACACGCATAAGCCGTATGCAGCAAGTCTCATGCTTGTTCTCCCTAAGGAGCCTGTCAAGTACAATAGGGTGGAAACCTATTTCAGCGATGACTACATAACAATAAAGTTCTTTGATGATAGAAGTAGTAAGATGATGGACGACTTTCTGTCTAGAATTGAGCATATATCTAAGGGGTTTGATGTTTTAGACTTTTTGTAAGGATAGATTGAACCACAAGATGTAGTTGTAAAACTTTTGTAGGAGAACTACACTTTTAACTGTGGTATACCTATGGATATATAGAATTATTGTTACGTTTCTCAAAAAAAAGGAAGGCACACTTAAGTCCTAGAGAGGCATAAAATATGTTGAGCGTTTTGCCTCACTTTATGGGTTCTCAGCATCACCATCAATGCTCTAAGACATACTTTTCCTTGCCAATGAGCACAATCCTGAAGATGCGACACTGAACAATTGATATTTCACATTATCGTAAAAAAATCAATTTCTTTGTCCATATATTTGTTATTCATTCTTTTTTTTTTTTTTTGAGGAACAATTCATTCTTCTTATTATTATTAATCTTGGATCACTCATACATATTAGTATTTTTTCTCCATTCGTGCCTTTTTACATTAAAGCCCCACTTTATTTGCGTTTTGCGCTTAAAACCCCAAAGGACCTTAAGAGATTTTTTGTACTTTTCGCTTTTGATATTACTAGGCCCAATGGCTTTTGACCAGCAAAACAGGCATCTATGTGGTTCAATAATGTCACTACCAACTTGGTCGAGCAGAGATAGACCAAAAAACTTCTTCTGGAATGTTTTACCTTGTTTATTTTCTCTAATTAGGATTGTAATCTCTGAATTTGCATATTCCAAATATCCTTGAAGCTACTTCTATTGCCTCGGAAGAAGACAATTAGAGCTTACACAGAAGTGGTGGAGAACTCCATCTTGTTTAAGACTCCTGTCCTATTTTATGTGTCTTAGTTTGACTTGGCTCAAAATTTAAGAATGTAGAGAAGATTTTTGAATCTTGTGCTCTTTAATTAAAGATGTGTATCTCAAATACCAAATACCCTTTGAATCTTGTGGTCTTAAACATGTCATATCATTTTCTACAAGGGAGTGTCATTAAGGGTAACATGAGAATTCAGGAACAAAATCATATATCATATATATATATATATATAAAAGAGAACCTTAGGCCCGCTTACGTGGCGCCACCACAAACCAAAATTCACTTTTAATTTATTTATTTCCAAAACTAGCCTTCCCCTTTCATGAAAAGTTGTGACATTTATGAAAAATTGTGACTTTTATGAAAAGTTGCGATTTTAATGAAGAGTTGCAACTTTTATGAAAAGTTGTGACTTATATGAAAAGTTGTAACTTTTATGAAAAGTTGCGACTTTAATGAAGAGTTGTCGACTTTTATGAAAATTTGTGACTTTTATGAAAGGTTGTGACCTTTGTGAAAGGTTGCAATTTTTCAAAATAGTTGTAACCTTTTCGATAAGGCACAATAAATATTTGTTCACACTACCATTTGTTGTCTATAAATAGAGGGATTTTCTCTTATTTTAAAACAACGAAAATTCTAAACCTCTTCTTCTTCTTCTTTTTCACAATTAAATATTTGTGTACTTTACTCATGTTGAGTGACTCAGTGACACCATTGCTTATGTTACAGATCCTGGTATGTATTTTACAGTCATTAATTAATTTATGCTTATGTTATTAAGGATAAATGATAAGATGTAATAATTTTCATTTTCCTTTACATTATTAATCTTTTATGTAGGATAATATAGTGTTTTAGTTTTAGTGACTGATAAATTTTAAGTATTATTTTATATATTCCGTGATATTAAATTCCCATGTGAAGCGCGGGTAATTTTACTAGTACTTAATATTTGAAACAAACTAAAAAGAAAGTAAGACGCATAAATTGAAATAGACAGAGTATGACATAAAAGATTTGGTCTTCTGCTGCCATACATTTTCTAGCAATATTGTAGGATGCTGAATGAACTATTCATCATACAGTTGTAGCCTTTAGTAGTGCGAGTGTAAGTTGTCTAGTTATTTCAATTGGTATTATGACGATCAAGTTAAACTATTGCTTAATAAAGGGTCAGTTGAAAATATATTTGAAATGGTATAGTGAAGTTCAAATCGAGACAAAGCTGGTTTTGTGTTAAAATATTGTCTGAAGTACTTCTCCCCTCTAAGAATTTGTTTCGTAGACCAGACTTAACTTTTTTGAGGAATGCATTAATTGCCCCCCTGAACCTGTTGTATGAAAATTGAATAGTGACCGAGCACATTGCTCTGGGACTGTGATGAAGTTTAGAAGAGGGAAGAAATGAAGGAAGTTTAAAATAGAAATACACAGCCTTAGTCTTCCTTTTCCTCCTATTCCACCACACTTAATTAGATGATACCATACCATTGCACAAATAATGTTGCTATTTTGGCCCACGATTGTAGATGGAAGAATGATATGTTTGCATAGAGGTTTGACAGTTCCTATCCAAGGACTGGCAGTAGACAAGTATCTCAATTGGAAAATTTTTGAGATGGTACATTGCACTTATAAACATAAGCATACAAG
Organism: Solanum tuberosum; assembly: GCF_000226075.1. Classification (NCBI taxonomy): domain Eukaryota; kingdom Viridiplantae; phylum Streptophyta; class Magnoliopsida; order Solanales; family Solanaceae; genus Solanum; species Solanum tuberosum. The sequence goes on along the minus strand of NW_006239141.1, from coordinate 757,177 downwards.
GGGAAACTGGCATTCAGTTGTATCTTTTATGTTCATTGTTTTGCAGCTAAAGTATTTTAGGTCTCCCTGGATTCATGCTGTATTTTTCTTAGCACATTTTGTCCCTTTGATTTGGTTGTTTTATTCTGATACCGTAACTCAGTAGTTTTATTGAACTGAAATATTTCTATGCACATCTCTCCCCACTCCTCTCTCTCCCTCTCTCTGGTATAATTAGCTTCCATTGTTAATTAACTTGTATTGATGGTGAGTGCACTGGTCTTTGATCTCCTTTTCAGGAAGAAGAAATTGATGGTGTAGAATTTTTGATAGTTGCGAGTGATGGGCTTTGGAATGTCCTGTCTAACGAGGTCAGGTTTCTTTTAGTAAATTTGTTGAACCTTTCTTGTTTTTTCAACACTAACCAATTCTCCTCAACTTAAAAACTCTTAGTAAGACGACAATGCTTAAATGTTCATGGAGTTAGATGTCTTGATTGCATAATTTTATTCGGCTTACTTCTTACCTAGATGTTCTAGCTTTTATCTAATTTCTGACTTGTATTATTTATCGTAAGAAAAGATAAGAACAAGAAAGATAAGCTGCAGAATTGCCTTCCTTCAGTAAGGTACTTGCTACTCCTTACAAATAGGAGGAAGGCCAATGATGCAGGAATCGAGGGGCCAACAGTCGAGTATCTTTCATGCATTAATGTTCTTGCTACAATAATAAAAAATCAAGTATCTTTCATGCAGTAGTTTTCTTGCTACAGTAACTGTATCTCGTTCATCTAGATCTTGGGTTTTATTTATGTAATTTTTCCTTAAATTTTCTTATAGGACTTATTTGGTAATTTCTTTTCCTTATAGGAAAGACTGGGTACACTAGATCCAATGTGATCCGGTCCTTACCTAGAGTCTAGAGTCTACATGTAACGGGAGCTTAGTCCCGAGCTTCCATTTCTTTCCACTTGGGAATTTCTTTGTTGACAAGAATTTGGAGTCTTAATTGTTTAGAATTAGGGTTCTTGGATTTGTTTCCTCATAAATAAAAGTAGATACAATTATGTCAGCATTCAACTTTTTATTTATAATAATACTGGCCTTTTGACATGGTACGGAGGTAGGAGGTACCATGTGGAATTATTAGTTTAGATGCACAGATGCTGGCTAGGACACTACAATTAATAGAAAAACGGATAAGGATAAAAAATGCCCTTAAACTATGTGAAATTGAACAAAAATGCCCTCTGTTAATAGTTTGGTCCGAAATGCCCCTATGGTTACTTTTGGGTTGAAAATGTCATTTTCCTAATAAATATATTGTTTCTTTTCTTTTTCAACACATTGCCTACCTAAAAAAATATTATTTTTAAAGAACCTTTTTCTTTTCTTTTTTCCTTTTAAAATCCAACTAATATAAAAATAGAAAATATTTTTTTTCCTTCTTAATCTCTTATTAATAAAAAAGAGAATTACCCTACATGTGATTTACCTCTAAGGCATGTATTTATCAAGCATTGCCTCAGACCATCCATGATGATGATGCAAAGCCTCCTTGACTGTTTTGGGTATAGAGATGGAGTCTAGAGAGGGAATCAAAGATCTAGACGTAGAGGATAAGTGGTCATAGAAGATAAAATTAGCAATGGAATATATAGATTTGCAAGAACGTGTACGTTTGCAAAGATGTAGGACATGTTTCATTGGTCTCTCTCATCCTCGAGTAAACTTGAACAGTTGGCGGTCTTGCTAGCACAAACGGGGCAGGCACAATAGTCGATTGGTGCTCAGTAAAAGAACTAGGAGAAGAAGGAGCATCATATAATTGTTCTGTTAAAGCATAGGTAACTTGATAGACTAACCACTCATTTTCCTCCTCCTAACTAGTAGAAACGGGAGGTGCATAGAAAAATGGGGTAGTCTCTGAAAATACCATATCGGTTGACACCAAATATTTGCCGAGTTTGGTAGAATAATGCCGATACCCCTTCTGAAGTTGAGAATAGCCAAGGAGAACACATTTCAATGCCATGGAAACCAACTTGGTAACAGATTGTCGAGCATCTTGGAAATAACATGTACTTCCAAATACCTTAGGTTCCATTGGAAATAGGAACTTGTCAGGAGTAGAACACTATAAGGCATGTTACCAACAAGTGCACTAGATGGGATGCAATTAATTAAAAAGTTTAGTCGTAGAGACTGCTTCTGTCCAAAACTGTTTAGAAACCTTCATTTGGAACAAAAGTACCTAAGTTGTCTCAAGTAAATGCCTATTTTTCCTCTTAGCAACTCTATTTTGTGACAGTGTATCAACACATTTAGACTGATGGAGAATTCCGTGTTGTCTCATGAATGATTGAAACAATTATGACATGTATTCTTTGGCATTATCACTCCTTAGAATACATAGTGAAGCACTGAATTGAGTTTTGATTTCAGCATGGAAGGAACAAAAGTGAGTAAACACTTCAAAACGACTCTTCATAAAATAAATCCAAGACATTCGAGAGAAATCGTCCACAAAAGTAATAAAATACATATGCCCTGTTTTGGAAACAATAGGACAGTCCCCAAACATCAAAATGAACTAATTCAAAAGCTGACTCAACTCGCTTATTAATCCTTGGACCTACTGAGGTGCGATGGTGTTTTGCAAATTCACATGACTCATAGTCTAAGAAGAAACATTCTGAAACTTGGGACGACTTCTTTAACGTAGGTTAAGAAGGATGGCTTAGCCGATAATATGCTTCTAATGGAAACACGCCATAGGAGTAGGCACCAAACCGAGGCTCCCACTTATCAAAAATATAAGGATCATCAGATATATGTCCCTTGCCAATTACTTGATTTGTCGTATTGGGAAAGAATGAGATATAGCAATTAAGTTCTCTAACGGTGGTTAATTTTATGTTGGGGATAGAGACCTAGTCGTTTGAGGTTATGAGTGTTGAAGAAGACAGTGTTGTTGTTAATTCTCAAAAAAGAAAACAGTGTTGTTGTTGTTGGAATAATAACCCTGTGCTTATATAAGCACAAGGCAAATATGGGTCATTTCACATAATTCAAGGGCTTATTGAACTCTTTTCCTTTTGTCAAAAATGCCCACGTGTTGGTAAGGGTTATTTGTTAATAAGGGCAAATCTAGCCCCTTTTTGTAACGATAGGGGTATATCTAACCCCAACCATTAATGATGTTCAAATTTAGACCATTTTGCAAAGTTAACGGGCAAATTTGGATCTTTTCTCTTTTATTATTGAGTTCTAGAATATATCCAACTTGTTTGAATCTTAAAGAATTATGATAAGTGATAACTGTGAGGAGACACAACCCCAATTTTCAATCAACATATGCTAGTAAATCATGCCTTTTTAAAGATAATACTACAGTACTTTTCTACCCCTTTGCGCCACACTTTTATTTTTAGGATGTTCCAAAAGAACAACACCATTAAATATTTGGAAACTATTAACCATAATATTTTAAGCGTTAATTGCACTAAACACCCCTGTTAATATGATTTCCTTTTGGATACACCTCGTGTATTTTAAAATTAAACACTTACAACCCTCTTAGGAGGTATATCCGTAACTATACTTACACGTCTTAGGAGGTATATCTGTAACTAAGTACATTAAAATAGACAAACTAAAATTATAAATAAAAAGTTTTTATGTATTTATGAAATTTAAAAAAGTGGATAATTCTTTTTATTGAAAATATTTATTCATGCCTTAAATTAAAAGAGAATTTTTATTTTCTTTAAATATGTATCTTTTCAAACTCTTAGATAAGAAGTGACCACAAATTACTTAATAGGATGACGACATAATTATTCTCTTTTAAAAAAAAAAAAAACTTATTTGGCAAAAGAGTTTTTATCTTCCAAGCAATTAAAATATAATGATGATATCTCTATTTCTCTTTTAACATTTAAACCTCCTATATATAATAGAAATCCTACACAAATGAAACTTTATCTAAGTAAGTAAATGTAAGAATTTTGAAGCAGAGAATAAACAAAACAAAACTAAAAAGAAGTAATTTGTATATAATAAAATATTAAAATTAAATAAACATACAAATAAGATACATGTTTAAAGTGCAAGAAGATTGTTACTAATAAGTGGTAATCTTATTAGGTAATTTGTGGTATTTATAATTTTAAGTTACCTTTTAATAATTATATTTTAATATACTTAGTTACTGATATACCTCGTATAAGATTTAAGTGTATGATTTTCATAGTACAAGGGGTGTACAACAACAAAACATACTCAGTGTAATTCAACAGGTGGGGTTTGGGGAGGATGGTGTATATGCAGACCTTACCCTTACCTTGTAAAGGTAGAGAGGCTGTATCCAAAACTGAATATTATAGGGGTACTTAGTGTAATTAACCTTATTTTTTGCTTTCCCTTCCTGATGTGACTTGTTTGGAAGCAACTTGATACAAAAACTAATCTTTTATAAAGAGAAATAAGAAGTGACATGTGGAACTCTTACCGCATTCAATTTAAATAAGGGGATTTTGGGACCTTGCACATAGATTTAGTGTAATTTTTTTAAAAATTCAAATTCCTTGCAATGTCAAACAATGTCACCTAAAAAAGGATGGACAGAGTATAAATTTGATGGGTGGAAGGTGACTGAGGATGCTCTGAGGTGGATGATTAATCCAGACATCTCCCTTTGAAACCCCAGAACCTGGATTGTATTTGAATGGTTCATACATGGGTTTCTTTTATTTCTTCGGTCTTTGTTTGAACCTGGAGCTTGTCCTTTAAAAGGTAGGGGTATAAAAAAAGAGATGAAAATCTTCGCTAAGCTCATTAGTGATCAGGAACTCAGTTTTGTAATTCCAAGTTGAGCTTTAAATTTTCGTAGGTTTGAGGTTGAAATTGAGGGGAAAAGACTTTCTAATGTATTCACTATTTTGGGAGTTTGATGAAAGTGGGGATTATTATGCTCAGAAGAATTGGCCAGAACTGATTCGTAGGCTTAGAGCTTGATGTAATGCTTCTTTGCTAGGCAAGCTCAAGTTTGGTTAGTGTTGATTTCTAGAGCTTGTGTGAGGCTTTTACCCTTCCCTTATTTATAAAGTTAGAAGAAAATAATAAACCGGGGAAGTTTCTCTCTTAAAATTACTAAGCTTCCTCTTTAATTCTAGTTTCATGATTGTTAGGATATTACAGAGTATCTTCATAGTGCTTCTCTTGAAAGTTTTGCTGATGTGTCTAGTATGTTGTTATTTGCTGATTGCTTCCTTGAAGACTCATGCAGTTATGAACATTAACGGTCTAACTTCTCTTCATTACATACAGGAGGCCGTGACCCTTGTGCAGGACATAAAAGATGCTGAGGCAGCTTCACGTAGGCTTATTGAAGAAGCTTATTCAAGGGGGAGTTCAGATAACATCACCTGTGTGGTTGTTCGATTTGAGAGCGCATGAATGGACCTTTTAAGGTCTGCCTACCTTTCCTTTACTTACAAACATAAAGAAAAACCAAAAAAACACGGAAACTTTCTCCTCTGTTGTTTTGCAACAGACTTAAGCATTAAGAATGATGTTTGTCGTCAATACTATTCACTCTGCAGATAAAAGATCCCGAAGGGAAGATGTAGGCCTTGTAACTAGCTTATTTTTCCAACTTTGCCATTCTTCTGTTGATCATTAAGTTATTCGGGTGGCCATGTCAGTTGAAGTAGTGGTCATGGGGATTTCTATGGATGGTCTCCGCTTATAGACTTGTAATGTTGCCTTCAATTGTTATGTTGTGATGACGAAGTGTAAATCACACTGGCATAGTCTTGTCTTCTCTATTTACATATGGAGTATCTATTATGATAGGCGTTCTCTATTTCACTTGGCCTACCCAGAATTCGTAATCCAGTATTTGTTGACGTTGTATTCTCCTAACTTTGTTACTCGTGGGACTATAGTGGTTATGTTTACTACTACTTTCTTTGACTTCGAGTTGTGATTCGATTTAATTTTTTTTTCCAGAGACTCCATAGATAAATGTTGTACGTGGGATATATGTAAAGTCATTATTTGACTTATTAGGACACACTATTACGTTTAAGTGCTATACAAATTATATTTCTTATATGTTGATTGATTTTTGCATAGTTGGATCAAATAAAAATTATGTCAATGAACTATCATATCTTATAAGGTGTTTTCGACGATATTTATTGGGTCAACCTTGAGTTTGGATATGACATTTCTCGTCATTTTTCTAAAAAAAACGTTTTAAAATCACCATCAAAATAATAAGATGCAAGAATAGATACGAGTTGACAATAATGAAACATAAATTTCAAAAAGGCCCTTTTGCTCATGTGATACGAAAATTCATAGATCCTTACGCTCAAATGATATGAATATTCATAGATATTGCTCTCTATTTCAAAACATATAATATATCATCAAATAGTTAAAAAAATAAATAAAAAAGATTTTAATTAAGAAATCTCAAAAAAGGCATAATATATAACTATGTCATTTAACTTGATTTCAGTTGACATTTCTGCACTCTAATTTTGGGTGTGCACCAGTAGACATTTAAATTTGTATAAAATTGAACAAGTAGTTGACACACATGTTCTACATGGCAAAATACACTTCGAATGTCACGTAGGATACAAAATTATCATGTAGGACAAAAATGTCTATTTGTTTAATTTTATACAAATTTAAGTGTCTACTTGTGCACACCCAAAGTTAAATGTCATATTGTCCGTTGAAACTAAGTTAAAGGTCATATTTACGTAGTATGTCTTTAAAAAAATTTAACAAAGACATAAATTAAAAAAGGTTTATTTAAATATTTATTTTAACAAAGACATAAATAAAAAATGTCAATTACAATATAAATTATTGCTTTAAATATTATTAGATCATACCTTTGTTGTATGTAAATATGATATAATATTATAAAGCTTTTGAGTTGAAGTGGATACAAAAAGTTAAACTTGAAAATATAGAATATGGGAAGTTGAAAAAGAGTCAAAAAGGTACTTGTGAACAGAGGCGTATCCAGGATTTCGGTTAAATGGGTGCGCGATTACGAAGAAATGTACCTTAAATATAAATTTGATCATTTGACTTTTAGGTTCTAAATATGAACCATTAAATTTTAAAAACTATAGATTCAAAATATATAATACTATTAGTTTTAAATTTTAATATACACAATTGATTTAATTATATAAAAAATTTACAGTGCTTAATTTTTTAGGAATTTTCAATGTAAGAACAACTTAGAAAATTTTAGAAAGATTAAAGGCAAAAATACAAAAGAAAATTAGTTGAAACGTCAAAAGTGTAACCGATAACCACTTGGAGTGGTGTTACTCAAAAAGACAAGATAGATATAAGATTTAAATTTCTATCCTCAATTAGAGAAGTGCACCTAATCATCATCGTATTATTATATGATACTTTGAACATGGGTTCACACATCTATATTTAAATATTTTTAAAAAAATATAACACTACTATATATGATCTAGAGAGGGGAGCATGGGTTCACGTGAACCCACGACACCCCCTCTAGATACGCCTCTGCTTGTGAATCATAATATGGCAGCATCTTGCGGGATATTAGGGAATGAGTGATACTCAGTAATCACTTACCATGAGGAAAATTCCTTTTATTTATGGAACTAATAATTTTTCTCCCAAGAAATCCACATAATAGACATTCACGGTAATACATATATGTTTATAACAACACATAAAAAATGTCGTAAAATGTACGTCCACAGTCCACACAAAGGCTAGAGTTGGACTTGTTAGAGTGTGGGGAGTTTACTCAAGGTTTCCCCGTCCAACACTTTGGTCTCAATCATGGAATTTTACTAAAGTCATATATAGAGGCTGCATGCTCCACGCAGTTGAGTTGAATGTAAGTGTCAAGTTTTGTTTGGACATTTTGACTTCTGTTTCAGAAATTAGTGCTTCTTATTCATTATTGTTCTTCCTACTTCTTATTCATTATTGTTCTACTGCATATCCTGGTGATGATGCTATGCTGGTTTTTCTGTACATTTTCATTCTCCTCGTTTCAACTATGCTACTTTGTAGGTGTTTGCTTTTCTTATTGGCAGTTGCTGTGGATGGAACGTCGTAAGCTGTCCTCTTCATCACCTCAAAGTGGTCAAGTTGAACGCATATTATGGCCGTATTAGTGAACTTGAACTCGTTAGATATTTTCTGCAACTTAGTATATTTGTACATGTATTTCAAATTTTGTAGTATATTTTGAACTTTACTATATAGCTATTGGAGTGAGGCACGTGTTAGCTAAATTTAAGTAGTTGGCGTGCCTTTCAAGTTTCAAAGCAAACTCCTCTAAAATTTAGGAATATAAATACGTAATTAAGGAAATAAAGTAACTTTAGTTTGTTCAGTTACAGTTATAGTAGTAATTTAGGAAATAAAGTAACTTGAGTTTTTTTGCAATAGGGTAATAAGATGCGTATAAATAGATAACTATCTTTGTTTAGACTTACTTCATAATTCACATAATTAGTTTAGCTTAGTTCTGGATCGAAAATCAATGTTGAAGCCAATGGGAATACATTTTCATCCTACTTATACTGAGCTAATCAACTATCTTAAGAAGTTTTTCAAAGGCGAATTATCTTTGAATCAACAATATTGTCCTATCCAGTAATTTGCGGATATACATGGAGATCAACCACCATGGGAGATATTTGGAGCTATTTCGTTACTATATTACTCCTTTGAAGAAGCGGAAGATTGAATATAAAAGGTTTTCTTGAATTTGTGCTAAGGGGACATGGAAAGGGCAAACCGGGGAACATCTTATAAGGAGGAATCGTACGGGACCTGTGGTAGGGTTTAAGAGAAATTTCAAGTTTGAAACAAGTGAGTGTGGCCAAAATAAAACTTGGTTGATGGTAGAATATCATGTCGCGGATAATTTTTTTAAGGAAAACAATCATATTCTTAAAGAAGATTTTGTAGTGTGTCGAATCAAGAAGAAGATGGATAAAGAGAAGAACTTGGATCATGTTATGGAGGCACAAGATGGAGATGTTGCGGGAATTATTGATCCTATGTTGCTTGAATCTAATCAGAATAACGACTACTCCACAACGGAAGATCAAGTTAGGGTTTGTGATGAACAAGATGCAGTTGAGGCTACAAATTCCGAATATGATGTTCAAAACAGTACTTATGAAGTTACTACAGTGGAGAAGAGAGAGACAATTAATGTTGGAAGTACAAGAAGGCCATGGAGTTGATGATATTAGAAGCGATGAATTTCAGAAAGAGATGTATAGAACATTTGAGGACATTCCTGTTGATATTCCTGACGATTGGTTGCAGAATTCAGTCGTTCTACAAGATATATAATGCACATCAAAATATTTATATAGTTCCTTAGATGGATTATGTAGTTGAATTTTTTTTGTATATAGTTCATTTTTGCCCATATATATAAATGTCGATGTTCTGATTATTAATATTATCATGATTATCATAGTAATCTTCCGTCTCCAGGGATTTTTTCTGTAGCTAGGAGGGCCATTTTGAAATCTTTGCTTAACGCTAGCTCATCTATTGATCATTGTTTCTTCTCCTTATCGGGAGGTTTCTTTGGGATTTGAGAGATATCTATAATTGTATACTTGGCTATCTTCGTCCTTATTTGTATAAACTAGTAAATATAGAATCTACAATGAAGTTAACGAGTTCATCCGGACCCAGTAGTTGTGCCCCTACTCCTAAGTAATGTTTACGGTAGAAAACAGAATCAGATATTGTCTTCTTTTCATTTTCTGTTTAAATTGTATTTGGGTAAAGCTTTGAAATAGCTTCACTTCTTTTGCTTACTTTTATAAAATAATCAATTTAAGACGACCATTATTTCAATAAAATTGATTGAAAATAAAAACTGATTATTTCAATCCATTTTCTACTAAGCTTTCTTCAGATATATTTACTTTCGGTAGCATCACTCGGCATATCAAATATGCACTGATTTCACTAATTTAGATTCACGTCATATAGACATTGATTTGACTAATTCAAAATCAAGTCGATTAAAGAAGGAACCACTCAACAAGAAATTCTCTATTCCTTCAAATCGAACCCAGAACTTGTAATTATGGATAAAATTCTCCATTCTGCCCAAGTGCTTCTTTATATCTGAACCTGTGCATACACTGCTGTGATAAATAAAAGAACTCTTCATCTTCTTCAAATATCAAATTAAGAGCAAGAGAACATTCAGTCAAACGAACTACAAACGTGAAGGATAGAAACAGAGTTTGTCATCTCCAAGTAATTACATCATTTTGTTTTACAAAAGAAAGGGAAAGCGTGAAGAAAACAACGAAACATCCATCTTAACAACAGCCACTTGTTGATGCATCAGATTCCGGAGGTTTCTGTCTAAATATATTTTTCCTGACACCAGCTGAACCTTCAGCCAAGAGACTTGGAGTGTCCAGAATCTGCAAACCAAAATTCATCATCACAAGTTCACAACTAAGAAATGTGCCCCTTCAGTAGAGAGAGGGAAAGTAAAAGGGACTATTGCAAAAACACATTACAGATGAAGACAAAATGTAACTGAACTTCATAGGGCATGTATTCTGTTCCGCGAAGCAATAATTGAACCATCTATTGAGATAATATTTGCTAGCAAGGATGTTGGACAGGGAAACAACCCCAAAAAGAAGGGTAAGTTGCAGTGACTACGGGCAGATGACTGACAAAGTTCAATCATCTCCCCAACAAAGAAAAAACTTTCTTCTACCATGGCACTAGTGTTAAAAGTTTGTGTGGTTCAGTTTAATGTTTGCCTAGAGAGCAAAAGCCACCAGCTGTTCAACAAGGAGATATCACAGAAATGCATGGGACCATGATTAAGATATGGCCTGCTCTAGGTACACCCGAGATATGTTATCACCGGTGAGGACAGTTAAATATCTAAAATGAAGGTAGAGATCTCACAGCCATCATCAACCTGTTGCTCAGCCAAACTCAATACTTGACATCCACCAGCACATCTTAGATTTCAAGAGTCCGCATGATAAAGCAACTATAGATATGATATCATCCCCTGGAGCTAAATAAAATTGTGTGGTCCGCGTAAGGAGTGAAAATGAATTTCAATTTATAAACCATGTTGTATTGTTGGTGTACATTTGCTTAAGCGATTGTTCCTGTTTTCCTAACTGCAGATATAAATATGCATACAATCCCCATCATCCCAAATAATAACTCCTTTACTGAGACCTACAAGTGCTATTAGGCAACAAACACACTTTTCTTCGGGAGACGATTACATCCCTGTTAATGTTCAATTGCATTGTAACTCCATTTATTTGAAAAACTCATGACCACTGGCCAGTCCACTCAAACTATTTTTCTTTTTTAAATTTTACTAGTCCATTCAAACTATAACATGAACAATCTACAAGAAAGACCCTTGGCTGATTCATACCTTCAGCACAAGCTCCTCAAAGCACTGTTCCACATTAACCCTTGTCTTTGCACTGCATTCGATGAAAAGACATCCATATTCCCTGGCAAATTCAATTCCCTCTTTTTTGCTGACAACCCTTTCACTCTCCTGCAGAAAAGTTCATATGTATGTGAATCATCCCTTGAAAATTCACAAGCATCATCACGTACAGCCAATTTTGACTCAAAAGAAACAAATACGATTGTGTTTGGGGAAATGGAAGAAGCTTGAGATGGAAGAAATTCTCTTCCGCAGAGGAGGAGAGGTACCTTATCAACTTTGTTGCCAACAAGCATCTTGATGCACTCCTGATTTGTTGAATACAGGTCAATTTCTTTGGCCCATATATCAGAGAGATTAGTGAATGTGTCTCGCCTTGTTACATCATAAACTGTTGAAAATCAAAGATAGATAAGTCTAAAAGAAGACAACATGCTAAAACAATTCTTGGGGGTGGCAGGGGAGTTGGGCGAAAGAATTTGTTCGAACAACAAGAAATTCATTAAGAAGAAACTGAATTTGCTCCTAAAAATAAACAAGCAAGAAGAATCACATTTCTAAATGGTACTCACAATCAGATCGTTAAAGAGCTTTCCTATGCACCAGCACTAGTTTTCTCTTTCCACTAACGTTTCTATTCTTTTAACAATGCAAGAAAGGGCGTATACTTTCCTATGCACCAGCACTAGTTTTCTCTTTCCACTAACGTTTCTATTCTTTTAACAATGCAAGAAAGGGCGTATACTTTCCTATGCACCAGCACTAGTTTTCTCTTTCCACTAACGTTTCTATTCTTTTAACAATGCAAGAAAGGGCGTATACTTTCCTATGCACCAGCACTAGTTTTCTCTTTCCACTAACGTTTCTATTCTTTTAACAATGCAAGAAAGGGCGTATACTTTCCTATGCACCAGCACTAGTTTTCTCTTTCCACTAACGTTTCTATTCTTTTAACAATGCAAGAAAGGGCGTATACTTTCCTATGCACCAGCACTAGTTTTCTCTTTCCACTAACGTTTCTATTCTTTTAACAATGCAAGAAAGGGCGTATACTTTCCTATGCACCAGCACTAGTTTTCTCTTTCCACTAACGTTTCTATTCTTTTAACAATGCAAGAAAGGGCGTATACTTTCCTATGCACCAGCACTAGTTTTCTCTTTCCACTAACGTTTCTATTCTTTTAACAATGCAAGAAAGGGCGTATACTTTCCTATGCACCAGCACTAGTTTTCTCTTTCCACTAACGTTTCTATTCTTTTAACAATGCAAGAAAGGACGTATACTTCTCCTAAGAAATATTCTAAGAAGTCAAGACACTCTCTTCCATCCATTCTCTATGGCACTAGAACACTCTTTCAATGTTTTGGACTACTATTTATAGAAACTCGAAAACTACGACAGCCATATGAACCAACACATAAGGAAGCATAATGTCATATATAGGCTGCAAGCTGTGCCAACTTCTTGTCTTGTGCTTAGTGTTTGTCCTGACAGGAGTGAACATTGCTTATCTCTTAGAAAGCAATTGAAGTGAGTGTAGCATGATGATTACATAATATGGATATCCGTGAAATCAAATAACAAAGCAGAAAGAAGAGACATCAGATTACCCATGATTATTCCTTGAGCTCCTCGGTAGTATGAACTCGTTAAAGTCCTAAATCTTTCCTGTCCAGCTGCAAAACAACAAAGTCATAATGTTATAACTAAGGATTGTGCTGGAGGAGACCTCCTATTAGCACATTCAGCAAAACATGCTGAGTTCAATCACTGAATTAAATTGACAACAATATTCAAAGAAGCAATACCAATCAGCTGCAACCTCTGCCACCACCTTATTTCCAAAGGCGTTAGGTGGGTCAGTTGGTGATGAGTTGATTTTAAATATATGAACAACTATCAAGAATTCGTTACTTAAGATTTGCTAAGTTTCAAGGCACTTCATAGGTTTTCCTCATTTTAATACATTTTGCAGAAGAAAACTCTTGGAGGTACAATATTCAACTTACCATTGGCACCCCCACACCTAACTGAATAACAGGCATCACTATCTGAACTTGTGGACAACCCGCCTAGGTCATCTAATCTTAGAGCCTAAGTGCTGTTTTGTGTTCACAGGTTACCATTTTGTTCACATATATACAGTATTCAATTATTTGCACTCTTCTTCGGTTCTTCCTTGTTTTTGATTGATGATGAACTAAGCATTGAATATTGTGCTTGGTTATGAAGAAGTAATTGGCTTCATTAATGGCATCAAAAAGATGCATATTAGTTACAATATTGCACCTGATTCATCTAATTGATTGTAGATTTATTTGGGAACCATGTAATTGATATTTTTTATGGCAATCTAAGGTTAGATTATACTTGAACAGTGTAATTAGGAAAGGAATATACCTAATTGTCTTGTGCAATCAGAACTATGGCTTGACACTAATGGATCTTTGTAACATTTTTCTCATGAAACATATAAAATAGGTTACACAAGGTAGGCTGTAAGGAATTTTAAAAGATACTTGCAGGTATAATAGCAATCTAGGATAATGACTTAATTCATCAAGGTACAGTTAGGAGAATACGAGAAGCTCAATGAAGTACTGAGAGAAATCACAAAGATTTTAGCATTCAGGATTTGACAAGATTCTACTTGCTCTAAGTTTATCAAAAATATGATTCATGTTTAGTTTGGTTCTTTAAGCAAGTTTAGTTGTCTAAACAAACCAACGTTGTCCTATTCTTGGTAATTAGTAAGTTTTTGGTGTATGCGTGCAATTGCATTTACTTGTGTGTGTTGCGACCAACAGTTGACAGTACTAGTTTCTGTCAAGTAAATTGTAATATCAAATGACTCAAGGGGGACATAATTTTCAATTCTTCACTCTACTTGACAGATGCAAAATGATGTTTCTTAGGTTGAAGAGATTTTAGCTTTTAGATGGAAAACCACAAGATACAATTCGGGATACCATGTCATATAATCCAACTTAAGGGGTAATCAACAATGACCTCTCCTTGGTTCGCATAGGATATATTTGGATAAGAATTCTTTCAGGGGTTTGAAAGAATGCTACTTGGTTAAAAGGGTTTGCAACTAAAACATTTAAAATAAAGCATGACTTTATTGAGGATCGGGCCTAAAATAACAGAATTACCTGTATCCCATATAGCAAGCTTCAACTTCTTCCCCCCGAGGGTGACATGTTTTACCTTGAAGTCCACACCTGAGAATATGAGAGATGATTTATTCCATAACTAGTTATCCAGGAAAAAAAGAAATAGGATTTGTCTAATGTATTTATGGCATATCAATTGCACAGTGAAAACCTGCTAAGTTCAGTTCAAGTGCACTATCTGCACTATCTCTTAATATACTTGTCAGTTCAGACACTGTGTAACGGAAAAGCTCATCATGAAATTGGTCAGATCAATTAACTGTTTATACCACCATTTTAATTCTAAGTATTTCTTTTCTTTTTGTTGCTGCTGGTCATGCGGCACGACGTGAATACCACAATGCAGTAAATACTCCCCTTCATCTAGTTAGATCAATGCAACACCACCTCGTCCACTCATATTGAATTAACTCCAACTGTTTGTTTCACTTTTGATATAGGCACATAACCGTTCCAAATAGTGTCTTATTAACTCTTTCACAATTTATGCAGCAAGTTATCGAATCGCTGCAGCCAAACTGTTAATTAACCTTCAATATGCAATAGAACCATTGACCAACACAAGTTTCGCACATAAACAGCTGAAAGAACCCTCGCTTAACTAATTACCACACCCACAAAACACTAAACTATTATATTCAATCTTTCCATCAATACCACCATATCCACAAATTAATTAGTACCCAATATTTCATATTTGATCCATCTAACATTCCCACTTCCACAAACACCTCCTCTTTCTTTATAAATGTGCAAAAAAAAAAAACCAATTTTTGCGCAATAATATTTTGCACAATATACGTAAAAACAGACCACGCGATAAGATAACAATTTTCGAAAAAAACATATTAACAACTTACCAATAGTTGGAGAAAGATCCTCAAAGGCATCAGAAGTGAAACTGAGCAACAAACTACTCTTCCCTACTCCTGAATCTCCAATCAACAACAGCTTAAACAAGTAATCAAACTCCGGAGAAGACGAAGACGGTTCCATTTTCTCAAAAACCCTCCAACAATTTCAAATTTCCAGTAATACCCAGATACTCAATCAACCTAAAAAACCCTAAGATCCAAAAAAAAAAACCCTTTTCAGAACACCAATCAATAAACACAGATTCAAAAACTATATATCAAATCAACAAAATTAACAACCAAATCAAAGAGAAAGAAACAGAGAGAAAACCTTGTAATTGGTAAAGTTGTATTATATAATGATCAATACAGAGAAAAAGGTTGACGAATGGAGAACAAAGCTCGCGAAGCTTTTGCTTTCTTTTGAAGGCAAACTTTTATAATGAAGCGTTTGTTTGTACACTATGCTTTAACAAGTTGTACGCTTAGAGAGTTTACCGACTCGGATCGGCCACCGATTGTTTCGTTTGAGATTATTCATATTTGTTTGGTCTCTTTTCATCATGCCAAGTAATACAAAATAAAAAAAATTTAAAACCAAATTAATAAATAGAAAATAAGTAAATTGTGTATACAAATTTGTTTATTATAAATACCAAATATAATTAAGAAAATTGTTAATAGTATGGTGATTCAATTATCAATCCAGATTTTTTACTAAAAAGGGAACATAATATGAATAATTAAAGCAGATTCAATATCTACTATGTTTTTTTTTTATATCAAATTCTCCTATAAATTGTATGTGAGAGGCTCTTTCTACGTGTGTCTCATGTCATTCGAGGTGAACCAGCTTGACATTCACGAATTCTATATTGAAACTGAGACTTCAGTGCTTGCTCTAAGACTAGAATATTTCAAAGCATTCGATTCTCGGTTTTGAAAATAATTTGAACTAAATAATTCTTCCGTCCCATTTTATGTGGTACCATTTGACTTGGCATGGTATTTAAGAAAAAAGGAAGACTTTTTGAAACTTGTGGTCTAAAATAATTCTTAGATATTTGTGTGGTTGAAAAATCATTTCATTAAGGGTAAAAGGGGTATTCTAAAGTTAAATTATTTCTAATTATGATAAGATGACATTCTTTTTGGGACGGACTAAAACGGAAAGGGTGCCACATAAAATGGGACGGAGGGAGTATGTAACTGTTGAGCGTGTCTATTCAATTGTTATAGAGACCCTATATAGTGTCTCACTTTCAGAAGTGGCTCTTGAGTTCCGTTACTCACAAAAGAGATATTGGTTCAAATTTAATTCATAATTTTAGTTCAAAATGACTTTATTCAATCGAAGCAAAAAGGACAACTAAAAAAATTAAGAAGGAAACAAAAAATGAGAAGTAGAATTAGATTTATTTTTTTCTTATCAAAACTATTTTGATCGTGAGAAAAAATAAAAAAGACAAAAAATAAAGGATCATTTCAGGAAAATTACACCAACATTTTCATTTACCAACCATACGTAATTTAGCAATATCGACTCCATTATAATTATGTCTTATTAAAGATAATAATATCAAATGAGCTCCGTGCCTCATGATAACTTGCATTGGGAGAAGATAATTGTCATGCAGAATCCTAATTTAAGTTTAATGAGTTTGACTATCAAACCTTTTCAATGTTAAATTAAATATCATTATCGTTACTGAAAAATAATGATTTGGTAGCAAATAATAGCACTTTCTAGCATCACCTATGTTGACCCAAATAATTCATATTTTAAATAATATTGGAAAATGAAATTCATCTACTAACTTCTATTCTACTATATTCTTTCTTCTTTTTTTTATGCTCACCAGAAATTGCTCACTAATGTTCACTATATTTGAGTCTTGATACAGAGGATAGTACGGAGACTCAATGTATATTACTTTTTGAAAAAAATATTTTAATTTATGTGGACATATATAAAATTTGAGTCATTAAAAAAATTGACCATAATTTTTTAAACTTTGTTTAAGTATTTTAAATTGTTAATTATTGTGATTTAAGTACTTTTAATTTAATTTGTAAATATATAAATTACTGAAAAATGCATTTGCTCCCTCGATCATAATTTATGTAGCAAAAATAAAATTTGAAAAGTCAATTAAATTTTTCTTTAACCATAACTTTTTTATATGTTTTTTTTTAAAAACAAAATATTTTAAGTAATTTATTATTATTGTGAAATTGGTGGTCTAAAGTAAAATCTTAATAAGAGGTCTTAAGAATATTCTTCATCTTCACTTTTTCATTTCTTTCTAGAAATATGGTGAAAAAACACTCTAAAAATATTCGACAAGAATGTGTGGGTGTATTTTGCTGAGCTAGCTTATGTTTTGTTTTAATTGTTCATTCTCAGCTCTACAAAGAATTAGAGTCATTAAAAAGAATTCAATTTATTGGAGTCAAAAATCATATAATTTCTTTCTTCTTTTGATCATGTTGGAAGTAAATCTTTTCACTCCAGTCATAACAATCAACTCTATTAATTTCACAACCAACTACCATCATCACCAATACCTATAGATATCCATGATGAAGTTGCCTACGAAGATATTGTTTGAGGTCACAAAGTAAGAATTTATGCATATAAGATGTTTGTGTTTGTAGGCATCTCTGAAATTTTAATAGGGATAACTCTCTCTAATTCTCCCACACTAGACATAGTTTTGCTGTGGTGTACTACACAAAAGCAGAGGAGCAAATTTTACAACAACATTTTCTACCAATAATAATGTCCCTATGAATATTAGCCAACAATATTCGTATATAATATACGGGGATGAGAAGCTATTTTTTAAAAGTGTAAAATTAAAATTACAATATCATAGAGCAATCAACAAACGATTATGATTGAAATCCGTACTTAATTCATGATATTCATATTGATTTTGTTTTTCACCTATATTAATATTTTGTAGAGGTGATAAAACCTCCTACGTACTTGATTGTACCAACATCACAAATCTAATAGTGGCTGTCATGTTGTCCTTTATTGATGATACCTTAATTCAAGGTTGGATAATGAATATGACTACTACTTATACCATTTGTTGATGTTGAAGGACTTCACAAGAACATAAATTTTTCGCTATGATAGAATCTTAGGCGCGACCACCCCCAATTCCGGTCTTCCTCACAGGTGTAGAAACCTCTCCGCTTCTACGACTTCACAAGTGCATCTCCTGAACCGTAGGAGCAATGACACTCGATACAACAACATGAACAACCTCAAAGCAATCTGTCTTTCAAAATAAACTCGCTTGGGACCTCTCAAAGATAAATCAATAATGCAAATTGACAATTGTCAAATTATCATTTTAAGGTTGTCTTGACAGAATGTTGACCATGATCGATTTCAAATTTAAGAAAAATTTAAAACCCTTCTAAACGACCAAAACACCTTTAAAGCCTTGAAAATTGTGACGAAATTTCAACTAGGTAACAAGTCATTCTTTGTACCTAATGGGATCATTAAACTCAAATGCAACCCCGTCAATTTTAAAATATTGACTTTGATCAAAACTCCTTGCAAATTTGAAAAACTTTTCTAAAACACATCTGATGTGGTATCCTATATGAAATAAAATCAAGTGAAATGGAAAGTGAGATATGCTTAAGTGGTTGAGTAGCTCCACCATCAATTGATAGATTGAGAATTCAAGTCATATTAAAAGTAAGATAATGAAAAAAATTAAAATAAAATAAGCAAATAATCAAAATTTAAACATATAATTATTCTTATACACACCATCGAATACGTTAAATAATTTAATTCTTGTTTTTTAGTTTCTACTTTCGTAACACCTCCTGACCTTATTTCCCCAAATTTTGTCCCTTCCAACATTTAACAAACAGAAACCCCGCATTTTCAAATTAAGCTGTCTCCGGTGCTTCAGCCCATTCTCCCCGTATCTTTCTCCGGCGAGTCTCCGAGCAATCAGTTCCTCCGGCGGAAATCTAGCGGTAAGTAATACTCTCACGGTTTCTGCCTTTAGATTTTTATAACTATACTTGTTTTCACCTGTTGCAAATCGTTAATCTCTTTCTTCAAAATGAATTTTATCTGTAATATGAGAATCCCCAATATGGGTTTGATAGCATTGACGTTTTCTGGTCTCCCACTGCCCAAATGAAGCCCCAAATCTTTTTGTAAGATAATTTGCAGTCTTCTGCTTACACGAAATTGTTCAGTTTTTGGTGTCGTATTTGTCTTGCAACCCATGATAGTTTTGACAAATATTGTAAGTAGGTTCATGTATATGAAATTTAGGAGATTCAAGCTGTGGAGGGCAATGTCTGGTTTTTCGTTTTGTTGTTGTTTTGGGATTACTAGATGTTGATTTCAATATCATGGTCTCATGGGGCAAGACAAGTTTTCTTTAGATTAGTTTTATGTGTAGGCAATTAGAGGACTTTGATGTGGCTCTCATAATGAGTCAGCAACATACTCAAGAAGTTTGCTAAGTTGATGTAGAGTTGCAAATTTGGGTTGGTTCATTATACAATCTAGAATTGGAAGCCAACTAAAGAAATAAAGAGGGTCTAAGAACTAAGCTAAAAACTAGGGATAATTCATTTTCTCAAAATATTAGTATGTTCTTTCAGGGGAAATTATTTATAGGCTTAATACATAGGGAAGTAGGACGGGAATGGGCTAACATGCTTCTCTAAAACAAGCCATAAGTGCCCAATGCTAACTTGAGCCTCCTTAATTCCTTTCCAGTTGCTTTAAGAGGCTTAAGAAATTCATATCGCATCAAATCTCCTTCCTTCAACTCACCCTTGTCCTCAAAAGTGTGCATTGTAAAAATCAAGGAGCTCATGTGTACATTTACCGTATGTAAACATTCTTCAGTGTTATCAAAAGAAAAAATCCCCAAAAAGCTATAAAATGCTACTCTAGTTCTGCTGGCTTTATTTTTTCAAGAGCTTTTGCAGCACCTGAAACAACTGCAACTCCTCCCATGTCAAACTTCATTAGCTCTATCAAGCAACCAGGTTCAGTGTTGATGTACCGCCACAGTCAAAAGTTAATTTCGTTCCAACTAAGGCTAACAACTTCTTTGTGGCAAGATGTTTGAATACTCTTTTTGATTGGGTTAATCTCTCTCCTGTACTTAGTGTCGATTCTTTCCTAGAATTTATCAGCTCCATAGATCTCTGCTGTTAGCTGTTTAGATAGCTTTTTTTTGCCTTTTTGGGAGCTCATAATTCTTTCTTTTGTAATCTGTGCATCTGCTTGATGCTTTGTTAATGACATCCTTCTTACTTCATCAAAAAAAAAAAAAAGGCTAACAACTTCTTTGTGACTTCTGCACTAGTAGGCTTATAAGATACAAACAACAACATACCGAATGAAATTCCACAAATGGGGTCTGAGAAGGGTGGTGTGTAATGGAACCTTACTCTTACCTCATGAAGGTAGATAGGTTGTTTCTGATAGACCCTCGACTTAAGTAAAGCATAACAAAACCAGAAGGAAAACAGAATACCATTAGCAAATTACATGATAATTGAAGCTCATAAAACATGTAATAATAAAATCGAAGTATAAGAAAGTAGGAGAAAAGGAAATACTATTACCACTGATAAGGGAAACTAGACGTTGACTACCTACTAACCTTTCTATCCTTATCCTTGACCTCCATATCCTCTTATCTAGGGTCATGTCCTCGATAAACTGCAAGTGTTTCAAATCCTGTCCAATCACCTCTCCTCTCCCCAATACTTCTTCGGCCTACCTTTACCTTTTCTCGGACCCACCATAGCCAACCTCTCATATCTCCTCACTGGGGCATATGGACATCTCGTCTTCACATGCCTGAACCATCTATGTTTCACTTGTATCCTACTTTTTCCCAAATATCTTTGTTCCTAATCCTATCTCGTCTAGCATGCAGACACTCTCAACATCCTTATTTATGCTACTTTCATCTTCTGGATGTGCGAGTTCTTGAACGACCAACACGTGGCCCCATACAAAGTGGATGGTCTAACAACCACTTTATGAAACTTATCTTTAAGACTTGGGCGGCACATTCTAATCACATAAGACACTGTATGCGAGCCTCTATTTCCTCCACCCCACTCCAATACGATGTATTACATCCTTGTCAGTCTTAGTCCTGCTCAACCTAAACCCTTTAGACTCTCAGGTTTTCTCCCAACCTCTAGCTTATTGTCAATCGATACTATGCCATTTGCAAATAGCATACACCCTTGGATATGTCGCAGTACATTCATCATCAAGGCAAATAAAAATGGACTAAGCATTGATCTCTGGTGTAACCCCATCACGACTGACAAATGCTCCGGGTCTCCTCCCATTATCCTCACCCATGTCATGGCTTGATCATACATGTCCTGATGTCCTTAATCTCCCTAATGTAGGTTGCAGGTACTCCTTTAGCCTCCAAACATCTCCATATAGCTCTTCTAATGACTTTGTCGTATGATTTTTCTACGTCAATGAACACCATATGTAAGTCCCTCTTCCTCTCACTATACTACTCCACCAATCTACTCACGAGATGATTGACTTTTATAGTTGAACGCCGTGGCATGAATCCAAATTGGTTCTTGGTGCTGCACCAGAACCATTAGGTACACATGTAAGAGCCCTTGGAAATGGTAATATTGTAGACACCAATATCATTGGATCAATCAGTACAAGTTGGAACTGCTCATGCTCAAATTCATGTGACCAGCAGTTAACCCCACACTGTTGTTCAAATTATTGAACCCAAGCATTGGGTTGGCATGTTCCATTTGGTCCTGTGCAAACTTAGTACTCAATCCCTATCCAACATGAAGCGCAAGTTTGACAGCTTGGGCCTCATTCCAGTACTCTTCTAAAGAAATAAAATTGCTAGATAGGTCATACAATTCCATCATTCAGGGAACAGTCTTCACACCAACAAGAGTATGATCCATTGCAATTTCAGTGCTAGAACTGTTCTGCCCCTTCTTTTGTTGGTGTCTAAATGTTCCCCTTGGAGTCATAGCGAAACTCTCTATCACTTGACAGTATCTCAGATGGTATGCACCAAGTGATAGCAATTCCTGTTGCAACATATGACCACTGCAGTAGTTTGTCCCTCAAATTCCCTTTACTGGTGCACACTGCAAATGTTGTACCGAGGAAGCAAATTTGTCCATAAAGCATTCTTTCTAATTTCACATTGCCATAAGCAGCATGAGAGCTAAATAATATCCACTAAACAGAGGAATCAATGTGAACATGCTTATACTTTACCAGTTCTTCTTCGACTTCAAGATAGCCAACTTGATCAATTACACCAGAATTATGCCAACTAACAAAGCTACACCGGAGATTCCCTTATCTGGTATGAACCCACAGGAATCTTGCATTATCTCAAAGCAATGTACATATTCCTTGTTAGTTCCTTGTTTGTGCATCACCAGATATCATTGAATACCAGGACTGCTAGTTCTACGTTAACAGTCTCTTCCTTAACATCTGTTGCTTCGTCTTCCTCATCTACAAGGGTACCCTGTGAACCATCTAACGATGAAGCAGGTTCCACTTCTTCATGCTTTATTGCATCTATTTGCATGGTTGTAGCTTCAACAATTGAAGGATCTGCCTCTACGACCATCTGCGTGTTGTAGCTTTTTCTTCCATGTGCTGCTGAGCATTTCTGGTCTTGGCTAATCTCATATCACCATACATCCATCTGATCATTCGTATTTTACAAATACGACACTCGTTTTATGGAAATTGCTGGGGTGCTGAAAGCCCAACACTCGCTCATGTAACATTGCTAGTCTTACGACTATTTTGTAGAACTTGTTTTGCTTATGGTGGAGGAGGAAACACATAATTGAGGCTGCAACAGTTCTGCCCCATTTGGGCCTTTTAATTCCAATACTCAATAATTGTCTTTTTGGAAAAATTAAGGGCATTATAATGAAGTCAAGGGCAGCGCATGAGGCTGACCCACCTAAGAGGCACGGCCAAGTCCAAGATGAGCACAACAGTCATGGTCATGCCATGCAAATGGTTATAGAAAATCATCATCAAAATTTGAATTGATGAATATGATCGGAAAGTCTTAATGGATTAATGGTGTGGATACAGTGAAAGACCGTAAAATTCATGTAGCTTGGAAGGCTATTGTTTCATGTTTTGTGCAGAATTTTGACTGCAATTCTGCTTACAATATGTTTTATCAGATGATATGTGAGATGCAATGACCAAATAGCATCATGTGATGTTCTTTTTATCATGTTTTATTAGGTTTAAATGATTAGATAGGTAATTGAAAAACTGAGTGTTCTGATGAGAAAAAGACAAGTTGAAGCCAAAGTTTAGGGACTTGCTTGTGATATCAGCTTGTGCTGTAGACAATGTGAATTGTTTAACATGAAATTGTATATGAATTTGTTACAGGAGGACGTTCTGAAACCTATTCGTGTCTGATAACTTTACTAATATTTAGATATGGTTATAAACTTATAATAGTTTTTTAAAGAGGTGGAGTGCCTTTTTCTGTATTGCAGTCAAAGGATACGGGTGCGGATTCCTTAATATCGGGTAATGAAAAGAATCTAGTTTATTTAACGAGGCTTTTTCAATATATTGGTAGTTTTAGAAGTCTAATGATCCGTGAGACCTACTGTATGATGAATAGGTGGTATATAGGATCCTATGTAATTACAACACTTTTGGAGGGGAACTACACTTTTGTGGTAGTATACCTGTGGATTAATATAGACTAACTGTTACATTTCTCAAAAAAAAAATGTTATCACAAGAGTGCGAGAAGGACAATTAGGATTTCTTTGAAGTACATGCCAGTTGCTGAAATGAAGGCTAATTATATTTCAAGTGTGCCAAGTTTTCTTCCTTTTGTCTTGATATGGAAGCTGGTGGTTCTGTAATAAGGGTTCTAATGAATGAACAATGTGTAACAGTATAATTTCTGGCCATGGAATGCATGGATTTGGTGGAAGATCAGAGGTACCTAGGCCTTTTAGCCTGCAGTCACTGCAGGGTCGTTGATAGAGCATTCTGCTGGTATATCTTCATGTCTGTGCCATGTTCTTGCAGCATGCTAGTGCATGGTGCAAGACATGTGTCAATAAGAACCAGCACCTATTTATTTTGGGTAGTACCTAACACTTGGAATCACAAGAATAGAGAAGTTGCTGTAGAGGCGCTGCTCAAAATCTCATGGTTGACTCTAAGATTGCGGGGAATCTTTATGCTGCTTTTTCATTTTTATGGATGTGAGGATTCTGCAAATGTGATACCTCCAGCACTGACACAACATATTTGGAAAAAAAAATTCCATCCCATAGTTTGATTTAGGTGAAGAAACGGTTCACATGTTATTGCTATAGAGCTGGTGTGAATTTTATATTTGGACGCCTAATGCTTAATATCCTGGTGTTCTTTTACATAAGAATGCGCTGCTTTCAGTTTGCAGAAGAAGAATCTGTAGGGATTGCCATGAATAATTTTGCAATCTATAGTGGTTATCATGAATACTTTTTGCCTTTGGTTCTTTCTAGTGCTGGCTTATAGGGAATTATTTCCGAAACTCCTGTAATTTGGAACCCATTTGTAGGACTTATTTGAAACTGCTACACTCCATTCCAGCCTTTCTGTTGCAACTTAGCCATTTAGGAGGTCGTTGCAGCAGTTACTGCATTTTTTTGTCTGTTATAGGAAATGAAGTAACTGATCTTTGTGGTGTGTAGTTTCTGAAAATAGTAGCATAGAGAATTTATCTAGTTCCTTATCTGTTATATTCTATTTTTACTTTAGGAATTTGTAACTTGGGCTCTTTATCGTCTCACGCAAGCATTCTGCATTTCAGAGAAAAATGTGTTAATATCTTTCCTTTTATATGCCAATGTGATATTTGTTTTTAGGTGATCTGGGGCTTTACAACTCTGATATATTTTTTTCTCAGGTAGACAAATATGAGTATAAAACCAACAGTTGCTTTGAGAGCCATTATTGTCGGAGGAATAGCTGCCTTTGCAAAAATTGGTGGTGCTGTTAAAGCTGCAGGAGGAATAAAATTAGGTGCAGCTGCTGCTGCCATGACTGCTGCAGCAACAGCAGCTGTATCAGGATCCAAACAGGAAGACAAGAAGGATGGTTCTCAGCAGTTGTCGTCCAAGTGATGCACACAACTCATGTTTTATTTTTTTCTTCAATGTAACGTATAAACTGTCAAAATAAAAGTTGTTGGGTGGTGGAATATGCCAGTCAAATGGTTTCCCAGGATGATCTTTAATAGCTAAGATATATGGGTCCTTACAACTGCGGGACTCGTTAGTTCTGTACTAATGGAAGTAGGAGTTTGTTGAAGTGAAAAAGTATCACTCAGAGCCTGTGCTAGATGCAGTTTGTTTACCCTCCGGTACCTGAGGTATGTAATTGTTTTTGTACCAGTAAAGGATATATTACTGCTTCCGTGATACTTTCAAAAGCAAAATATGTGTTTTTGTAAGGTTTTAAAACATGAGATCTGTCAATAAACCCAGATGGAACTTCTGGTTCTGGGCGCGGAAAATGGAGCAACTCCTTTTACAATAACTACCAATTGGATCTATTTAGTTCTTCAAATCTCTCTACATGTTACCCTTCATCTCTTTGTTTTGTAATATCATTGTCCCTTTGCCTATTTGATGATAAATTAACGAGAGAAATGTTGAAAACACCCCTGAACTTGACACATTTATTATTAGTTTCGTCCCCGAACTATTGACAGCCTTAAAAACATCTCTCTAGATACACCCTCAATCTATCACATGATATAACAAGTGATATCAAACTCCTGTAAGAGCATGAGGTTCTTAATAAAAAGCCGAGAGAAGTGTTGAAAAAACCCCCTAACTTGGCGAGAATGTAGGGGTGTATTTCACTCATCTTGCAAGATCGTGTGTGTGTTTAGGTTCAGTTAGTCAAGTTAAGGGGTGATTTTAAGGCTGTTAATGGTTCGAGGATGAAACTAATAATTTGCACTGAATTTAGGGGTGTTCTCAATACTTCTCTAAATTAGCGTAAGATATGTGAAGGTCTTATCCCTTAAATGTTTGCACAGACAGTCAAAAGTATGAAATTCTTATTTAATCAAATTCCAGCATACATATTAGTTCTCCTAAACTGTTAGTCAACCATAATCAATCATGACATAAATCAAATCTATAATATTTTCATTAGAGCTTCTTTCACTCTTGTGTATTTCAAACCTGCTTTGAAAATGCTTTTCTTGAGTCGAAGATCTATCAGAAACAATATCTCTACCTCACACAAGGTAGAGGTATGATCTGAGTACGCTATACCCTCCCCAGACCCCCACTTGGGTATGTTATTGAATTCAAATTTAAAAATTGGTTTTACATAAGGGAGAAGGGTCAAAAATACCCCTCAACTTTGTTTTATTGTTTGACTATACCCTTACCGTTAAAACGAAGTTTTTTTTGCCCCTGCCGTCTACAAACTCATCACATTTACCCCTCAATTGGATGGAAACCCCCAAATCAACAAAAATTACCCGATTTACTTAAATTAACCAATTTTAACCCGATTCCGATCCATCTAATAGATGACCCGCTTTGTTCATCTTCATCTTGAGATCAAGGCAAAAAACAATGGAGGAAAATACATTTTTAAAGACATGAATAACATTTCCATAACCTTATGGGATTAAGTAAATACAAGTAAGCCTAAAACCTCAACTTCCCCAACCTTCCTACTTCCCAGACGATTAAACCCATCGTCGCCGTAATCACTGTTCCGGCACCATTACAAAGCCCAAGCAATTCAGTCAGAAGCTTTTATGTCATAATCATGAGATGTTTCAATCGATTTATTTCTAATTCTCTGTATCACCGTTTCAGAACTATTTCCACATATCTAACACCTTATGTGCATTCACAATTCCACAGTCCAAGACTCAAAAAATTTCTGAAACCCATTTCTACAGCTTTACGAAACCGTTAATTAGTTCAAATTTCACAACATCAGCTCACGAATCAAAGTTGGCTCCATTAGGGAGAGCATCAGCGATAGTTAATGAGATTTCGAATTTAACTTTGCTGGAAGTATCAGATTTAGGGCAGGTTCTAAGGAAGAGAATGGGGTATTGAAGAGATGCCTATAATGGCATAATGATGCCCGAGACGTGAGCTGCGGAAAAGACGGAAAAGAAGGCAAAGAAGAATGTTTGATTTGAAGCTCAAGGAAGTGATGAAGATGAACAGTAGGAAGTAGGAAATAGGGAGACAGATAAATTAGGTTAAAAATGAAGATGAACATAGGTGGGTTGTATCATTTGATGGGTCAAGTCGGGTTAAAATTGGTTAATTTAAGTTAAATCTGGTTATTTTTGTTGATTTGGGGGTTTCCATCCAATTGAGGGGTAAATGTGATGAGTTTGTAGACGGCAGGGGCAAAAAATAACTTCGTTTTAACGGTAAGGGTATAGTCAAACAATAAAACAAAGTTGAGGGGTATTTTTGACCCTTCTCCCAATAATATATAAGACAACCATTATGACATACAGAATGACCAAAGCTGATAAAAATAT
Organism: Solanum tuberosum; assembly: GCF_000226075.1. Classification (NCBI taxonomy): domain Eukaryota; kingdom Viridiplantae; phylum Streptophyta; class Magnoliopsida; order Solanales; family Solanaceae; genus Solanum; species Solanum tuberosum. The sequence goes on along the minus strand of NW_006239141.1, from coordinate 729,030 downwards.
TAAATCTTTTCTATCATAATAATTCTCATAAATGTCATCCATTGAAAAAGTCAAATACATAGAGAAATGTTTCACCCACAGAAGATAGTAGTAAAATATTTTAAACTTGATAACTCTCCATTTGCACATCTTGAGACTTCAAAGGTTCATACTCTCCCAAATAAACTTCAAGATGATCAGAAAGTGCAGACTTGTCAATGTTCTCATGGTGATAGGACTTGCAAACAAAGTAAATAATTGTTTGAATCACCAAACCAAATAGCATCAAAGTAAACAATAAAAGAAGACAAAACAACCCAACACCTACTCTATACAACACCCCTAGATGCATATGATGGCTTCCATGTACCACAAACTTCTTGAAAACAAAGTTCAAGATACCAAGTAAGAGATTGAACTTGAAAAAGAAAAACAAGGCTATTCTCATCTTCCCCTTTAACAAATCCTTGCTTTTGATCATGGCTTTCACTCCATATGAATCCTCTAACACAGTTACCACACTAGCTAAGTGCCATATAACTGAAAGGTACACAGATCCAACAACATAAACAATCGCCATGATCACAAAAATAAAGTTAGCAAGACCATCATTTTCAACCCGCATGCTGAAAGCCCATACAAACCATAAAGCTAAGAGAAAGAAGGAAACAAGGTTGTAGATGAAGAAACAAAGGAAAGCACACAAGAAAGTCACCATAACCCTCTTCCAAACTTTAGGAACAACACTCATAACTTTCTTGTAACCAACTTCACGTGACGTGTATATGGAAGCAATTGTGTAAACCACAGCAGAGGTGGAAAGAAGGGAGAAGATGATGAGGATAGTGAAGTAGACAATTATGAAAAGCCATAGAGAGGTTAGCTCTGAATCTATGTGATCAGAGATCTTGTTGTATTTGGCCGTGCCCGTGTGAGTATGTCTGAGCTGAGATTCAGAGTGTTTAAGGTCAGAGAAGAAAAGATGGTAAACTTCCATGTGAGCTAAGAAGATGAAGGACATAGGAAGGATCAAAGATAGGGTGATTTGGCTGAAAATTTTCTTCCATTGGTAGATGACTTTGTAGGATTCTATGTAGATATCAAAGAGGCCTAGGAATTGCATCTCTTCTTGTTCTTTATCCATGGTTAGTTGCATAGAAAGAGGATATGGAAATGGAGTTGAATGAGAGATTTAATATATGGTAGGAAATTGGATATTTATATAAGTCTTTCTCTCTCTCTTAGGTCAATTGGTTGGAAAAATATAAAAACAGAATTGAAAAATAAGGATTTGAATCTTGAATAAGTACAACATCCTTAAAGAAATATTGCTCGTATATTTGGTGAAATATCGACAATTTTTTTCTAGATTCCTCAAAGTCAATAGATATGGCAAAAATTGAATAGGCATTTCTCAAGGAAGTCATTATATATAATAAGAATTTGTAGAAAAAAAATTTCTTATTTGGAACAAGTATTTATGTTAAGTAATTCAAAACTTAGTTTATAATTTAAATATTTAACTTTCATATAGATTAAATTTGTTATAGAAATGAAACCAAATACAAAAATAAAATTGTATTTATTTAAAGTCCAAGTCAACTAGTCAACTCATTTTACAGAGACCATTCCACAAATAATTAAAGGGAAAGGGAGCTACATGTGGTGCATTAGGGGATTTGATTATTGATTTAGACCAAAATGAATAAATTTTATAATGTCCTTACTGGCTTAGGAAAAGGGAAGAACGATATTGGGGGGGGGGGGGGGGTTGGTAAAA
>NW_006239141.1:718467-727118 GCF_000226075.1 Solanum tuberosum | reverse complement strand
GTGGGAAAAAAAAGAAAGAGATTGAGGGGGGGGGGGGGGGGGGGTGTTCGTACAAACAAAAAATGTTTTATAATTTTCTCATGTTCAATTGGTCAAAAGTTTTTTAAAATGACTTTTTTAGTGAAAGTAGGAAAAAAAATAAGTTTTACAAGTGACATTTTACATTAATTACATCATCCCTATCCTACTGGGCGACTAACCCCAACCCACGGCGCCTCCATCCCCATCACTACCCCTACCTTACCTACCATAACATTTATCTATATTATATATAAATATTTTTCATCGTATCGAACAGATCATGGGTTTTTTCAACTTGGGTGGACATCATGGATGATCATGATCATTGCTTATCACTAAGGTTCATTATAACAAAAAAGTGATAAAACTAAAATTTGTAATAAAACAAAACACATATGTTATTCTTATATATTTCGAATAAAATGAAAATAGTTGATAACTAATCCATAAATCTGATGCTGGAAATTACAACTAAGTTTCACAAAAGATAAAATGGTCAAATCAAAATACCATCACATCATTAATTCAACAAATAGAGCTATTTATAGTGGGACGAATATATACATTATTATAACAGACAAAATTAATTGGAAGACGTGATTGGATGAAAGATGAGAAATAGACTTTGAAAAAACTAATGGGTTGTTTGGATTAGATACAAGTTATGTAAAAATTATGTTGAAGTCGTGGAATATTAAAATACATTGGCTTGAATATTTTATTTTTTTAAACATTTCTCCCTCTATAATAATGTACGAATTAGTTATATCGAGAATAATTATGCAGCAATTAATTATGAAAATTGAAAATGATCCTTTGTTGAATGTTCTAATTTGATACTCCCTCCGTCCACAATTGTTTGTCAGGGTAAGGTCATGCACATCCCTCAAGGAAAATTTAATACAAGGTAGTAATTTGACTAATATAACCCTACTATACCAAGAATACCAAAAAGTCCACATAAACTTTTCAATTCAACTACACTATCATTAAGGGTAGAATTGGAAAAAAGTGACTAATTATTTCTTGATTGTTTAAATTAACAATTAATCTTGGACATCTATTTTTAGTATACCTGACCAAACAATTGTGGACGGAGGGAGTATTGTTTAGGCAAACATGAGTTTTCTAATTGTTACGAAGGTCAATTTTCTCATTTTTGTAATATTAATCGATGCATTGCTAATTTCATAATTTTATTCGTATTTTGTTCTATATAAAATAATACATAAATTTTTACATAATTTATGTAAGCAACAAAGAGACAATCCAACACCGTGTAACTAGTGCTGAATTTTATGTAGAGTATCAAAAGGGCAACCAAATATTTTCTCAGTTTATTTTTATTCGTCTATTGCATTACAAATAATTTTTTATTTTTATTTGTCCACTTTACATATTAAGAGAAAAAAAATTCTATTTTATTTTTAGCATTAATTACTCATTTTAAATTATTTTTCAAGTTCATTAAAATTATATATCAATTAATCTGGGTATCATGATAAAATATATACTTGCATTTATTATTTCTTAAGAATTGTGTAAAGTCTGCATAAGTAAAAGTAAATCGAGATTAAGATATTTTATATATGAAACCAAACAACTCCTTAAGTGATGAGAAACTTCTCGGGCGGCAAAGACCAAGACTAATTCAACGGGTCTTTACGCGCATCGGCGAATTTTCTTACGCCTTCCTTTTCAGCTTCCTCGATTTTCTATTCGATATTCGATATTTTAATTAGGACAGAGTAAATTTGAATTAGTGTCGAAATTCTACGTTATGGGTAAAACATTTCCAAACAAAAACAATTTTGTATATATAAAAATTCAAACTCGAAATCTCTAATTAAGGAGATAGAAATGCTTATTGCTCGATCACAATTCTTTAGCAAATCATATATTACTGTTTTTTTAACATAGAATTATTAAAATGTTTCGATGTTGAATTTTCGAATTTGGAAAAACTCTAAAACACTGTTTTCATAATTTTCACTCCGAGCACAAAAATTCAAAAACAATTTCGATCACAACGACACTGTTTTCATAATTTTTATATCGCCCACTAATAAAGAGAAAAATGTCAATTTGTCCATGTACTGTTCGTATGTTATATTATGAGTTTAATCTAGGAGACTTTCAAGAAAGTCTCGTTTCTTTCCTTGATGAAATTTTAATTAAAGAATAAAAAGGTAATATTAAAAAATAATAGTAAAAGATAAGAGGGGTAACTAAAAGTTTTTTTTTTTTTTGGAACCCCAGGATAACCCGCAACCGCTACAACCTCTGCCCTTCGGGTGAGCACTTTGTGCGCACTGGGTAAACCCCCACTATGTAATAGCCTGCAAACCACACAGGGGATGTAAACCGCACTAGGCAAGCCCTATGCGACAGGCTCGACTCAGAAGGCATTGAGGGGGATCGATCCCGGATCATCCGTAACTAAAGTATTTTAACACGTAATATTCATTCATTTTACGTTGGAGTTTCATTAATAATAAGAAAAATACGAGACAATTTGTTAATAGCAAAGATACGAATAAACTAAGATATTTCGAACTTAGCAAATTTTAACCTTTTACTTTTAGTCAACTATTATCAAAGCACTTAAAATTCTTCAATTCTTAATATTCTACATAGTTGAGTTTTCTCTAATTGGGCTTCGACACCAAATTGAGAAGACCCTAACAAATCTTAAGAGAATGAAGAGACCTATCATTAATTAATTAGTTGGTTCGGTTTGTCTAAATTTTGAAAAATTCATTTTTTTTTCTAAAAAGAGTAAGTGACGATATTTCATATTGATTGTGTCCTTTTTCATTCTTCAATAAACTTCATCTTCACCCTTACCTCGTAGTTCCCACCGCATACCCAGTGACACATTCAAAATTTTCAATAAAAAAATTCGAAAAATAATATGTAGTGCCTCATACTGGAACTTGGAAATCAAGATGAATTTTGAACCTCCTAAACTAAGTCAACCTTTAGTCTTGTGTTTAGGGGATTAGTATATATGCACATAAAAATTAAAAATTAATCATATATTTGCCCCTGCCCACATTCCTACCCCATCGGCCATCAGGCTTATCTCTGATAATATTTGTCTAGATTATAGATATAAAAAAGATATATTATTGTTGTGATTGTATTTCATTGAATGTATTGCCACTGCCTGTGTCTGATGAGAGCTGACAAACAACAACATACCTATGAAATTTCATTAGGCGGGGTCCGAAGAGATAGAGATGTTATTTCCTAAAGATCCATCGCTCAAGTGCATCGAATTCAAATAAATAAAAGAAAGAAGAATAATGAAGAAAGCATAATTGTTACTAAGAAAAGTAATGTAGAGTCATCTACAAGAAAAAAGAAACAATAACTATAACAAAATAGTGTGATAATCGAAACACAATACACAACATAAGACAGGAACTACAATGATAGGACTAGATCGTCTAGATGTGATGTAGGTAATCTATCTTAATGCAAACTTAATCAATGACTGATTTCACGGCCTAACTCATGACTATATAACACAACTCCATCATAAATCTTACCATGATTTCACGCATGTACAAAAATACTTTCAAATCCGTTTGTCCATACATTTTGGTTCTAAATTTCAAAATAATTCTTGGAGATTATTTAAACAATTGCTTGTTTATCGAATTGACTCATCATTTCAAATTAAAATTTGAAATACATAATTCAAAATTTGAAAAAAACATGTTAGAAAAGTTTTCCAAGTTTTCATTAGCAAAATTTTAACTTTATTGTCATGTCCAAAGACAAATTCACTTCAAATACTATTTTTCCCCCCCTCAAATCCCAAACAAATCATATTCCAACACCTATTTATAGTGTAGCAGCTAGCAGCCATCTTTTCAACAAAGTATGGATCATGCATTACTCCTCCCAATAATACGACTCAGTTATCGCAATTTATGTAGTACAATTTAAATTTCGAGAGTTAAACAGTTTAATTTTGATATAGATTTGGACATGCATGAAATCTTTAAGTTTTTTTTGAATAAAGTATACATATTTGAAAATTACATAAAAAGTATTATAAGTCACAATAACTGCTAATTCAAATTATTTAAATAATATATTAAAAAATTACGATAAAAGATAGACTTTTTTGAATCTTGAAATCTAAAAAATGTCATATAAATTGAGATGGAGAAAGTATATGGCTACAAAGATAAATAAAAAAAATCGATAAAACATAATTGCTTGTCAAACTAATAATAATAATTTAATAATTTTGAGAAATACTATGCAACATTACAACATATACTAATTAGAAAGAAGATTTAGTGCCCATTTGGATTGGCTTATTTTAGGTGTTTTTAAGCCAAAATAGTTTTTAAGCAGTTTTGAAGTGTTTGGGTTAAGTTAAAAACTGCTTATAAGCACTTATTTTTAAGTCAAAATAATATAAATAAGTCAAAAGCCAAAGTTAGAAATCCTAACTTATGACTTTTGGCTTATAGGTCATAAGTCATAAGCCAAAAGTCAATCCAAACAGGCCCTTAGTGTTTTAACTATCTAAAATGAAGTCGACGAAGAAACATTCCATGTTGTATATATGTAAAATATCGTGTGGAATTGTTTGGTTTGTAAATGAGTTATAGTGAGATTATAATATAAATGAATATCAAATAATGATGAAATTATTTGGTAATATATACTGTATTGATGAATGTTTGATTCATTGCACTAAAACTAAAATATACGTGTATATATATATATATAACTATGATTATCGAAAGTTATGGTAGAATAGATAAAATCTCTTCTACATTTAATCAGAAGTTTCGAATATGAAATTTTTTAGAAATGATAAAATTCTAGATAAGAGCACAAGTATCGCTAATTCAAAATCAGGGCCCAAAACAAATACTGAACAGTGAATAGCTCGAAAAAAGTAATATATGGATGGACATTATACATGTAATATACATTCCTCTATCAAACTAGTATGTAGTAACTTTCAGTGCATGTTTCAAATAGCTATCAGCAACATACATATATATATATATATATATATATATGCAGCTTCAACTTAAAATGTTGCAATTTTTACATCTTCTTGACATTGATATATAATAATATATCACATCAATTTAGTTTCTCTCCTTTTTACTTAAGAGATTAGCAACTAAATCTTACCTGCACGAAATTGATACTTACACTTAATTTCTACCAAAAAAGGAAATATTTCCATGTCATATAACACATGGGGAAAAAGAAAAGCAACACACTGAGAAAATTAAGAAAAATCAGTACAACTTTACTCCCAATTGTAAAAAAAAGGTTAAAAATGTAATATACATAATCCAAAGTCCATATATAGTTGAATAATATCAAAGTTTATTACATATATTATGCTACAAGTGTTCAAAATCTATGTCCCTAAAAAGAAATTAGGATGATTAAGTAAAACCTAAGAGTACTTTTTTCACCTTAGAGGTTAAAAAAACAGCCTAGGCTAAGCTATCACTTGAATTAACAACAACTATTTGGCATGATAAAGAAATTATAACTAGGATAACAAATACTTATATTATAATTAGACATTGAAAAGAATTGTTAAACATTAAACAAAAAATTAGCCAAAGAAGAAAAAACAATCAAGAAGAAATCCCCACACCAAGAAAATCTATAAAGGGAATATCTTTCTTTTCCCTTGCTTCTTCTCCATATTTTTGTTGTTGTTCAATGTTTTCCCTTAGAATTTTCCCAAAGGAAAATGTACTATGGCTAATATTCACAACTCTTTCATTTCTATCAGCATAACTGAAAGGATTCTGAAAAGTTGTACTCCTTTTGCAATTATTATCTCCTCCTCCTCCTCCTCTTCCGTGACTTGAAAAGCTTAAATTATTTTGACATAAAGATTTTTGATCTATTGAGCTTTCTCTAAACAAATGACTCCCACAAAATTCAGAAGAATATGTAGTAGACATTGAGAAAACCCTATCTTTATTAGGGTTTTGAAATTCAAAGAAGTTAATTTTGGAGCCATAATTACCTTCTTGTATTCTCGTATTATTATTGTTGTTGTTGTTGTTGTTATTCCTTCGTCGAAAACCATAACATGATGATTTAGAATCAAAATTATCATGTTGTTGTTGTTGTTGTTGATATAAACTTCTTTTACCACAAATCTTTGATTGTTCCCTTTGTTTTCTTGCCATTAAAACATGCCAATGATTTTTCACAGCATTATCAGTTCTACCTGGAAATAATCTTGAAATTAATGCCCATTTATTTCCATGTATTCTATGAGCACCAATAAGTCTCTCTTCTTCATCTTCACTAAATGGTCTTCTATTAATTCTTGGATCAAGTTGGTTAAACCATCTTAATCTACAACTCTTCCCTATATACAAAATTAAAAATAATAATTAATAATTGACTTTCAATTAAAAATAAACAATTAATGTGTGACTTAACTTCTAGAGCAAGATCTTTGCATTTAATTTTCTTTTTAAAACAGTTGAGAAGATACTATCAATGGAAACTGTTAGACTTCATATATGTATGAATTATGATGATAAAAAAAATAATTCCATTTTAGCCAAGTTTATAATAAGGAAAAGTAAGTAATAAATGTTATCTATTTATATTTTAAAAAAATGAGCAAAATAATAATAAATGAAATTCTTTTAACATTTAATAGACTTGAGAAGTATTTAATTTGATATTAAACAACTTTTGACAATAAATAAAATACTTAACCCTAATTTTAAAACAGTATAGCATCAAATATCAAATCCATAATAATCAAAACTTCTCCTTTTCCGATTCATTTTTTTCTTACGACATGATATTCAAACTTAGATTTATTAAATTTAAATCGAGCGAAGAAAAAGTAAGCCTATTTATTTCAGATGATCAAGTCAACACATTTTATTTTTTTTGCTTCTACAATTTTATAATTATAATCCAAAAACTCAATAAGTATATAATTAATTAATTACCTGATCTTCCTTGAAGTTTTTCAGCTATAGAGTTCCAATTTTGAGGACCATATTGTTCTACAAGCTGCCGGAGTCTTTCGTCTTCGGCCGGTCGCCAGTGGCCACGTTGACAGCTACTTCTAATTGTATCATCACCGGAACCACCACCTTCCGCCATGTATGTTGCCGGAAAAAGTTGGAACTAGTAATATTAGTAATCTTGATGAGATGAAAGAAAAATAATGGAATAAAGTTGTTATATTTATAATATATAGTTTTATATCAAATTAAGAAGAGTAAAAGAAAGTGGGTTGGTTTAGAGATATATAGATGACTGATGGGCAGTCACTTTTGTTGGTTTTACACGACAAATTGGGCAGTGAGAGGAGGAAAAACAAATGTTTGTGTACGTGTCGTGAAGTCATTATTTTTCATTAAGGGTTCAAAATATGAAGAAGTATATGCACGAATTAGTTGAACAGGGTTCAATATCTATTATATTAATATCATTAATAATTTTAATAATATATAAATAATGTAATTTTTCAGCAAAGGAGTTCGAATGAACCCCTAGTGACAAACTGACTTCGCCTTGTTTGAAAAAAAATAAAAATATAATTTTATTGGACTTTCATTATCTTATTTCCAAATTTCTTATGCGTTTTATAAATTGATAGTTTCACATTTTTATCTTTACAAAGGTGACTCTGAATATATTGTCTAGCATTATAGAGAGGCAGAGTCAGGAATTAAAAATATGAGAGACACCACTATTTTAATAACATAGACATAATAATTAGTTACTGTAAAGTTTTGGGTGAAACGAGTCTCCCAAAACTAAAAGAAAAGAATAACTTAAAATATTGGGTTGTAGCTACTAAAATGTAAAAAATAAAAAATGGAAAAATGTTAAAAAAGAAATAGAATTCAACTAATAGAACCACTTTAACTTTGTTGCTAGGAATGTCAATACAAAAATATATGTATATTATTTAAAATATATACATATATTTTTTTGTTGAATTTATTGAGTTCATGATCCTGTCCTAAGGTTTGATGATCGACTCATTCTTATTAGTATATGTTTATAATTAATATTATTTCAAAATTCATGAAAAAGTAGGAAATAATTAAATCAAAATTGTACAGAGTGAGATTGAGGGTCAAAAATACATATGCTATAATTCATTAATGAGATATCAATATTCAGTTTTTAAATGTTGGATATAAGAACTTTTGGAAATGTAATTAATTAATTAGTTATTTTTGTTGTGGAATATTAAATTCTCTTCAAGTACAAAAGAAGCAATTTAGTTAAAGAATTTATGTTGACGGTGTAAAAGATATTACACAATCAAATTTCTTATTAAATAATACACGTAAATATCTTAATAAGCATTTGCTTGATAATTAATCTTGTATAATTAATCTAAAATAACCAACTTACAATCACATATTAAGATTTATCGACAGTATAAAATATAATTTAAACTATCTGTCCGTGTATATAATATAGTTAAATTGATCTTACTCTTCGTTTGCTAATATGAAGGCAGACAGAACTAAAACGCGGGTTCGATCGAATTTAATAAATTTTATTTAAATATTGTATTTTATATTGATAAATTTATTTCATATATATATATATATATATATATATATATA